>NC_091774.1:63318877-63416377 GCF_029378745.1 Bos indicus | reverse complement strand
CCATTTCTATGTGAGGGACCCTTCCAGCAATTCTCACTGAGGGAGCACTTGTGGGTTTTGTTTCCTTTTTCTTTTGGGTCTGCATAAAAGCTTTCATGTCCCTTTGTGTCCAGCGAACTTCACATCCCCCCAACCCCCACACCACCACCTCTCCCCCCGCCACCCCATCTCCAGTGAGCTAAGCTGCCTCGCTCTTCTCAGCATCGCTGATGCTGGTCTCAGCTGGTCCCTTAACATCCCGACTCTGGCAATAAAATGGGCCGGGAGAGTCAGGGCTTCTCCACAAGATGTCCTTTTAGGAGACTCTCTTGGGAACAGCAGTAGGCAGAGAGCAGAGATAATTACATTTAAAGTTTGTTATTCATTTGTGTTCTTTTCTTCCTTTGTGGAGTTTTTCCCCCCAGAAGATGGGCCTGATAAACAGCAGAAAGCCTACAGAACCAATCAGCTGGAAAAGAAACGACAATAAAAGTCACACAGAATAAAGTCGTCTGTCAGCACCCACTTAAGTAAAACAGGTTTACAAGTTGCAGCAGAGAATTAACCGTTTGATTTGCCATAAGCCAAGAGGATTTTCAACGCTTAGAATGAGAAAGTTTTTTTATTTTACACTTAGTTCATATCTTAAACCACCCTCCTCCACCCCAAAGCAAGACCTAATTGCAGTATTTTCCCCATCAGGTCAAAGGTCTTCATGGGGTGGTCCGAATACGTGGTCCTCATGCTTTCTGGAAGGGTCTGTGGTTTGCAGCCTGAGAGTATGCTCTGTTGTACAAACCCCTCCATGTCATCTCTTCTAATTTGCGCACTTAATTGACAGCTTGTTAACAGTTCATTAGGAACACTGAAAAGCGTGTGGCAAAAGCAGATCTATCTAGTGGAGAGGATGTGGCCGCTTCTACTGAACCAATGTTTATTGAATTTCACCAGAAACAAAATAGCATGGCAAAAACAACCCACCGCCTCCTGTCTAAGCAAGAACTTTCTGTCCCTCCCTGCTAGACTCCTCAGGACGCCATGTCATCTTCTAGCTGGGGCTTTGTTCTGGCAGACTGGGAACCTGTGGGCCCGTGATGGGGACATACACAAAGCTTTCTGGGGGCCTAAGAGGGAGGCCTCGCCCATCTGTGAAGACAAATTGGCTGCTTTTAAAGGCTCCAGGGATAGCAGGGCACCTTGGATCTTCCTACCTCCCATTCACCATTCCTCTGGGTCTCGGCAGACTTTAAATACTGTCTTTGTGGAAGCTTCTGGCAGGCCAGTTATAATCCCGAATTCTTCCCTGTAATCCTCCTTGATCTTCCTGGGGGAAATTAATTGTCCTTTCATCTTCATGCCTCTATCACTTTACGTTGCCTCCTGTTAGATATTGTCACAATGAGCTGCTGCCACTTCTGTGTCCCCTCTTGCCCTGGACATCTGTGCACTTATGTTTTCTCCATCTCTGGATCCCCAGCACTGGGCCAGCCAGGGTTGACTTGTTGGAAAGATTGCTTTTAGGTTATATTTAAGTACTTCTACGTTCTCAACCCCTCTCCCTCACCACCACCACCGTCACCACCGGCTGCACCTCAGCCCAACCACCTAGAGTAGTTACGTTAGAATACATGGAACAGACTTCAGACCGAATCTCTGTGTTAAAACAGGCGGGCTTCTACAAAATAAATTCAATCTAATTTCACTGCATCAAATATGTACTGAGTGCCTACTGTGTTCCAGGACTTGGGTACACAGTGGAGAACAGAACAGACACAGTTCCTGCCCATATGGATGTCACCAATTATTAATTACAGTAATTGCTATAGATTATAAACATAGGTGGAACGTTCTATCTTTCAAATGGATGTGGTATTTTAAAGACCTCCGGAGCAGAAATATACCAAGGGATGCTCCAGTGTCAAGAATTATTCTTTTTTGAAGTGCATCCCTTGCTTCCTTATCCCTAAAGACCCTCTCCAAGTTCCACCACTTATGCACATGTGGCCCTCTTTGTCACCAGAAGGAGTTGGCACAGTAAGCTATGAGTTTAAGAAAAAAACTGAAGAGCCCTTTACATAAAGTTGACATCACACACTTCTTTCTCTTTTACTACACGTTGAAAGATGTGCCACCCTCATGCTTGACTAGATTTTATTTGTGTAATCTTAGGGTAATATTAATAGCTGATAGTCCTTGAGCTTTGTTCACAAAATCTTTCTGTACTGTTTAATTCTTATGAAGCATCTTTGTCTTAATATCCCTGGATTGCATTCAGGATTTCAATAGAGCAGTCTCAGGGATACTTCCCTCATCCAGGAAGGGGGACTTTGTTTTCTTAAAAACATTGTGCTGGGGAGATTTTTCTCCAGCCAGAGGAGTGCAGTGGTTATGACAGTTCTCTGGAGGGATCGAAATTAATTTTGTGTGACATAGTTGAAGCTACCAGAAAATTCACAATTCCCCAGTTGAATCCCCACACATCAGGCATGATAAAGTAACAGCGTTGGGCACGTCATGTTGATTGTGGTGGACATGTGTTGGGGACTCTCCCATATTTACCCCCAGCTTCTCACGCTGAGGGACTTGGATTTTTCCTTAAGGGACTGTACCATCCCTCCATTCTCTGCTATACAGTTTGGGTGGAATGAACCCTCTTCCTGCTCCTGGGATGGGCCCTGACTGGCCTAAGCCAGTTAGGAAAGCCAGCAATCACTTGCAGTGATTGGTTCCAGAATGGACATGTGACCTAGTTCTGGCCAATGGCAGAGGATGATTCTCAGATCTGTGGAAGCTGGAGAAGAGGCTCTTTTTTTCTTCCACTGGATATGAGATGAGCTACTGTTGAAGTCACTCTGAGACTTCAGGGTGGTTTCCTGGAGCTGCTAGAGACCAGTGTGTCACACCTGAAGCTTATGTCCACATGGAGGAATGCAGAATGGAGAGAGTGTGAAGTCAAGTCCTTGGTGAAACTGATGAAGCCTCACCTGAAGCTTACCTTCTCTGGGTCTTCTAGTTAGGTGGGCTGATAATATCCTTTGCTCACTGTTTACTTGAGTTAATTTGAGTTGGTTAGTCTGTCACTTGGAGCTGCAGAGTTTCTAACTGATAACTTTACCAATATCCAAAGTGTCTTATATACTAGAATCAACTGTACAGAGATCAATAATGGAATGGAATTTAGTCAGAGTCAAGAGTTGTGAAAGCCTTTGGGTAGGGTAGTTCAGCTCCCTATGTTTCAACGTGCTCTTTTTACACCTTGTTAAAAGTAGCTGTAGCAGGAACCCCAAGGAGGTGCTGTCTGGGATCAGGCAGTCTGGGTGCTATCTGTGCCAAGCAAGGGCACAGATACTTTGGCCACCTGATGTGAACAGCTGACTCATTGGAAAAGACCCTGAAGCTGGGAAAAACTGAAGGCAAAAGGAGGAGAAGGCAGCAGAGGATAAGATGGTTGGAGGTCATCACCGATCCAATGGACATGAACTTGGGCAAACTCTGGGAGATGGTGAGGGACAGGGAAGTCTGGTGTGCTGCAGTTCATGGGGTCACAAAGAGTCAGACACAACTTAGCAACTGAGCAACAGCCACAGGGACATTCATCCAGAAAATCCCTGGGCCACTGTCCTCCGGGTAAGGGAGAGGATGGATTCTGAGTCTGAACATCACTTTACACGGAGAGGTGGTTAGAGAGAACGGGAACATCTTCCAGCTCCACTGGACTATGAGCTTCTGCAGCTGCATTGTCCAGTACAGGGGCCAGTAGCTACCAGTGGCCATCAAGGAGTGTGGTTAGTCTGAATTGAGATGTGCTATAAGTGTTGACTCTACACATGGACATCACCAGATGGTCAATACTGAAATCAGATTGATTAAATTCTTTGTAGCTAAAGATGGAGAAGCTCTATAAAGTCAGCAAAAACAAGACCCAGAGCTGACTGTGGCTCAGATCATGAACTTCTTATTGCCAAATTCAGACTTAAATTGAAAAAAGTAGGGAAAACCACTAGACCATTCAGGTATAACCTAAATCAAATCCATTACGGTTATACAGTAGAAGTGACAAATAGATTCAAGGGATTAGATCTGATAGACACAGTGCCTGAAGAACTATGGACAGAGGTTCATCCAACACTGTACAAGTGGCTGTGATCAAAACCATCCCCAAGAAAAAGAAATGCAAAAGGGAAAAATGGTTGTCTGAATTGGCCTTACAAATAGCTGAGAAAATAAGGCAAGCAAAAGGCAAAGGAGAAAAGGAAAGATATTATTTGGAACTCTGAATGCAGAGTTCCAAAAAATAGCAAGAGGAGATAAGAAAGCATTCCTAAGTGATCAATGCAAAGAAATAGAGGAAAACAATAGAATGAGAGAGACTAGATATCTCTTTAAGAAAATTAGAGATACCAAGGGAATATTTCATGGAAAGATGGGCTCAATAAAGGACAGAAGCAGGATGGACCTAACAGAAGCAGAAGACATTAAGAAGAGGTGACAAGAATGCATAGAAGTACTATATAAGAAAGAGCTTAATGACCCAGATAACCACAATGGTGTGATCACTCACCTAGAGCCAGACATCTTGGAGTGCAAAGTCAAATGTGCCTTAGGAAGCATCACTACGAACAAAGCTAGTGGAAGTGATGGAATTCCAGCTGAACTATTTCAAATCCTAAAAGATGATGCTGTTAAAGTGCTGTACTCAATATGCCAACAAATTTGGAAAACTCAGCAGTGGCCACAGGACTGGAAAAGGTCAGTTTTCATTCCAATTCCAAAGAAAGGCAATGCCAAAGAACGTTCAAACTACTGCACAATTGCACTCATCTCACATGCTAGCAAAGTAATGCTCAAAATTCTCCAAGCCAGGCTTCAACAGTACGTGAACCAAGAACTTTCAGATGTTCAAGCTGGATTTAGAAACAGCAGAGGAACCAGAGATCAAATTGCCATCATCTGTTGGATCATAGAAAAAGCAAGAGAGTTCCAGAAAAACATTTACTTCTGCTTCACTGACTATGCTAAAGCCTTTGACTGTGTGGATCACAACAAAATGTGGAAAACTCTTAAAGAGATGAGAATGCCAGGCCATCTTACCTGCCTCCTGAGAAATCTATATGCAGGTCAAGAAGCAACAGTTAGAACCAAACTTTGATCAATGGACTGGTTCCAAATTGGGAAAGGAGTATGTCAAGGCTATATATTGTCACCCTGCTTATTTAACTTCTATGCAGAGTACATTATGCAAAATGCTGGCTAGATGAAGTACAAGCTAGAATCAAGATTGCTGGGAGAAATATCAATAACCTCAGATATGCAGATGACACCACCCTTATGGCAGAAAGTGAAGAGGAACTAAAAAGCCTCTTGATGAAAGTGAGAGAGGAGAGTGAAAAAGTTGGCTTAAAACTCAACATTCAGAAAACTAAGATCATGGCATCCAGTCTGATCACTTCATGGCAAATAGATGGGGAAACAATGGAAATAGTGACAAACTATTTTTTTGGGCTCCAAAATCACTGTAGATGGTGACTGCAGTCATTAAACTAAAAGACACTTGCTCCTTGGAAGAAAAACTATGACCAACCTAGACAGCATATTGAAAAACAGAGACATTACTTTGCCAACAAAGGTCCATCTAGTCAAGGCTATGGTTTTTCCAGTAGTCATGTATGGATGTGAGAGCTGGACTATAAAAAAAGCTGAGTACCAAAGAATTGATGCTTTTGAACCATGGTGTTGGAGAAGACTCTTACAAGTCCTTTGGACTGCAAGGAGATCAAACCAGTCAATTCTAGAGGAAATCAGTCCTGAATATTCATTAGAAGGACTGATGCTAAAGCTGAAACTTCAATACTTTGGCCACTAACCCTAACCCTAATTTTTTTTTTTTTTTGGCCACTGGATGCAAAGAACTGACTCATTGGAAAAGACCCTGATGCTGGGAAAGATTGAAGGCAGGAGGAAAAAGGGACAACAGAGGATGAGATGGTTGGATGGCATCATCAACTTAATGGACATGAGTTTGAGCAAGCTCTGGGTGTTGATGATAGACATGGAAATCTGGTGTGCTGCAGTCCATGGGGTTGCAAAGAATCAGACATGACTGGGTGACTGAACTGACTGAACTGATAAATGTCAAATACATGTGGAATTTTGAGGAGGTAGTACCAAAAAAATGTTAAGTATTTCATTCATAATTGTTGATATTAATTACACGTTGAAATTTATAATATTTTTATATATTGGCTTATAAAAAGTATACTATTCACTTTAATTTCACCTGTTTCTTTGTACTTGTGGCTACTAATATGGAAAATTTAACCTTACCTACGTGGCTCATGGTATATTTCTTTTAGTGCATTTTTCCAGGAGAAACAACATTCCATTTTGTGTATGTCAGTGTTTGGCCCAGAGAGAGTTCTTCGTGCTGTTTTTAAGCAACTGACTCATGACCACAATCTGCCGCTGAGCCCCATCAGCAGACAGCCACACTCTGCGTTCCACTGTGTCTCTGGCCTTTGTGTAGGTATCGTATTCTAACCTGGTGGGGCCCCGAGTAAAGCCCAGGCTGGGAGTCAAAGGCTAAGTCACCCCTGTGAAGCAGATGACCACTCTAGAGCTCAGGAGAGAGGGAGCTGCAGACTGCAAAGGGGTCTGGAGGAAGCTGGAGGAGGGAGTCCTGTCTGTCCCCGACCTCCCCTTTTGGAGCTAGACAAAGCGGGTTCCAGGTATGCCTAAGGACATTGATGGAGTGGGAACAGGGAATGTGGCTTTGGCCACATGGAGCTGGATGGATGCAGGTGGGGAAGGGGTCTTCAGGGACCCAGCGGGTGATGAAAGAGCTCAGCTGCACAGTCCACATCATCTCTATGTGTTACTCTGTGGGTGTCCTTTAAGCAAAGCCTGATTGTGTCACTGTCTGGACTTTGTTGAGTGGGGCCCACTGGTCCGGGGTGGGTTGAGTCCAGGTTATAGTAACAGAGCTGACTGAGATGTCCCAGGAGAAGGAGAAGCCTGAGACCCGCTGCCCCTCCACATGCAGAGGAACAATCCTGGTTGAGATCAAAATGGCAGTTGAGCAGTGGTAGGTGCTTTGCTTTTGGGTTTTCCGAACCTGCCTACCTTTTAAAGTTGGTGTAGATAGATGAGTGACCCAAGTCATTGCGTGATCCTGGGAGCCATGAAGCTAAGGAGTTCCCCATTTTGAACTCCCCGTAGAAGGATCAGATTTTAATCCTTTCCCTGGCTTCTCCATTAACCCCGAAAGAGCGCAAGTGGCTTGATGACACAGGAGTTACCCTTCAGGGAAAAATGATTTGGATGGTGTTACTGATTTTTCTCAAGGTCTTATATTTTTTCAGATCGCCAACGTGGCCATTCTCACCATTTTTCACAGTGCGGGGCTGGGGAATGATTGGTTTTAGTTGTTGTGGACTCTAGGGAAATCAGTACCAGCTATTTATTTTAAAAATATTTTGCAAGATTAGATGTTTGCTGAAAATTATTCATCAAGTAAACAATTCAGCAGAGCTTGTTAGGAACATCAGTATGATGGCTGCACTGAATGGCACCAGAAACTCTGGAAATTCTGGGTAAGAGCCTGGTGTTTACTCTGCAAGGAGAGCTGTTGAAACTTGCAGCTTTCAGGTTCACTGGTGCATTCACTGAATCAAGATCTTTAAGGGTAACACTAAGAAAGATTGACAGTTTAATAAGGAGTTGGCATTGATTCTCGAGATCAAATCAAGCACTGCTGTCATTTTTTTATCCATGCCAAAAGACCTAAAATCAGCCCTGCGTCCCAAATTCACTTTAGAGGTCTACTCTTCTCTTGCCAAAGATTGTTCATCTTCCTTGATTTGGTGTTTTAGCCTCTGTCCTTTTCTCATTCAGCTGTCAGGTTTTTTTGGGTTTTTTTTTTTTTGCTTTAAAACTGGGTGAACACACTTCCATTTCCACTGAATCCCATTGAGACATCTCAACGACATCACTTTCTGGAATAAATGACCTTGTTTCCTGATCTTTGACTTGCAGCCTCAGAATCTCAACTTACTTCTAAATTGATATTGTCTTGATCCTATCCTAACACTCTCTTCTCCTTGGAGTATACGGTCTGGTGCTACGCCTAGCACCTCTAAAAGAAATTCCCTTGCTTTCTAGTCTTGGTTGCTTATTAGTGCTTGTTTATTTCTTAAATAGGAAGTGTCACGCATACCGTCCAGAATGAAGGAATTGGTAACCTTGATCAGTTTTTAGCTGCAGCCCAAGAATTTCAGCACTCAAAAAAATTATTGCATTATTTTCTGTCTATAACTCTTCATAGTTTCTATTTGTCAGCACTAATAACATGTGGCTAGAATTGGAAAATGTTTACTCTGTGAAGAGTCTCAATTTTTTACTCATATTTGTCCATGATGTTATTCCCATCTTCCCTAAACCTCGCTTAAATTGTTTAGGCATTATCCAACGACATGTATTAATTTTTGAGAACTATGGTTGGGAATGAATCCTGGGCTTTTCTTAGTGAGTCTTTTCACGTATGCTCTTAAGTGAGAATGGTATGGGCATATTCAAATACTTAGCTGTCTGGTATAATGGAATTGACCAGACTCCACATCTACTCAGTTATCAGTTACATGACTGAACTTAAAACTGGTTTCTTTGTCTCTCTGAGCCTGTTTCCACAGCTACTAAATAAGGGTAACAGTATTTAGCTTATAGAATTATTCTGAGGTTTATGTTAGCTTTGTACTAACATGTGGGAAAAGTAAGGTCAGCAAAATTAGATCTTTTCACCCAGTTTCTTAACACGGTATTCATAGGAAACTCTAAGATAAAATTTATTTACATAGTGATAAAAAAGACTCCAGATAGCCTTTAGAGAAATAATTTGTGAAATCTGCAAACTTTTGATTACTGAGTTGAGAAAAAGTGAAAAAGAGGCAGAAATTTTAGATATTTTTATGGAGTTTGCAGAACATTTTGGATTGAGCTGTGCATAAATTAAAATTTTAAATCAGAGTAAAATTAGAAATGGAAATTTTAGGAAATTTTCAAATGTTTAGGCAGAAGCCAAACGATATAACATTTGGCAAGTTTGAAAATTTTAGAAGACCTATGCTTACTCAAAAGTGGTCAGAATCACTGCTTGGGAATGCCAAGGTTCATTTCAAATTTTCATTGCATATAAAACAAGGACTAACAAAGTGTTTATAACACGTGCTTATTTTAACAGAAGAAAGACTATATCGAACCATCTTTTACTGTAGTATCTGCCTAGATCGTACAAGGAGCATCACCCACCGACCCTGTTACCTGTGGTACCAGCTGCTCTCCACGTGGTATCTGTCTGTAGTATGATAAGGTCAAGGCTACCAAGCCCTGGTTGTGAAGGGATTAGGAAGAACTGGCATTTTGTGATCCTTGGTGTGGGGCTTGGATGCTGAAGAAGTTTTATCCATTTTACCCAGGGGCAGTTTTTGTGGGGCTTGAAGTTTATGCATTTGGGAGAACTCATTTATAAGAAAAAGGATCAGAAAATTAAGTCCGTGGTCTTGAAAGAGGCCCCAGTGAGTGAAGGGCCCTGAAGCTCAGGCTTCAGTAACCCCACATCAGTTCGCCCCTTCTCCAGATCAGCATGAAACGTGTAGGGAGCTGAAATCCTAGAGATTGTTGAAAAGTTGAGTTTAAAGCTGGGAATGGTTGATTGTCCTCATCTCCAGTCGCTGAGCAGTTGTCAGGAAACTAGGAATTGCAAAAGATGATTTCGAGAATGGACACCAAAGGTGTTTTCTAATTATAATTTGTGTTTCATTATACTGCAAAATGTCAGTGCTAAAATCATTTTTAAGGTGATAGACTTGCCGAGATTTACCACATAATTTGTTTTCTATGCTTAATTTATCACACTACTATAGATGCATTTGAGTGTCATATGTTGTCTTTCAAAATAATTTGCAAACTATGTGTGACACAGTAGAGTATTTCACTAGAGATTGTGATTTCAGGGCTCATTGTGATTTCTAAACTACTGGCAATGTTTTTTGTAAAAGGTGGAACAGAATTGTTCCTGTGAGTTCTGATAAACATCAGAAGGATGATTTTTAAAATTTCTATTCAGACCTAGAGTTAGGGGTTTAATATTTGCCTATTCTAAACCTCATGCTTAGATTGGTGTGTCAACTATCCTTGAGGTCTTTGAACTATTTTAACAATTTAAATGGTGTATTTCCCTTGTCAAACATCCTTTGAATATAATCATACATGAATTCTGGAGTTTGATGATTCAGGTTTATTTTGAACACCCACATGGGATTTTAGAAATAACATACACTTTCTTCTTCTTAATGTTTTCTTGTTGGAACACTTGCTAAATGCCCTGAAACAGTTAATTTGGCCCTCAGGGCAGCACCAGGCAGTGGTTTCAAAACTACAAACTAGGTTGCCCCCTTGTTCTTTTCCTTTGGCATCTTTCCCTTTGATCCTTGTCTGGATTCCATGGAACAGTGGCTTGCTCTGAATACCACCCCCCTCCCCGACTCCTGTTTGCCTCACAGGCTGCCTGCATACAACCATTGTAATGTACAATTAGCACTGAAGCACATGCAGATAATAAGAGAATCATCATAAAAGCACTAAACAGAGCAAATAACATTTCAGGCTGGATTTAATCCCAAATACCTGGCACTCTGAATCAGTGAGGTACAGAAACCCAGAAGCCAAGGAAGATAACACTCTGGTTAGCCATGGAGAATTGGAATTGTATATAAGATACATACACACACACACACACACACACACACACAACCACCATGGTTGAATTTGGACATTAATCAGGACTGCATGCAGAGTGAGTAAATATTGTAAATTTAAAGCTAAAACGGGCTGGGATAAAAAGGTAAGCCTTTTAGGTTAAATGTAGCATTAAAATGGTTCTTCTGGCCTAAGGATACAAGAGAGACATTGAGATTATCTGGGAAGAATGAAGCCTTCATGTGGTTAGGACCCTGGGGTCTTGGATAGGACTTTAAACCAGGGTCCTAAGATACCATCTTGACCTTAGTCTGCCTGTTTACATCTCTGCACATCCATTTCCTCTGTAGGAAATGCAAATAAAGATACTGGCTTGCATTGCTGAGCAACTTCTATTAATACTCAGCATCCTGGGATGATCGTTCTTGAAGAATCAGAACCCACCAGGAGGTGTTTCCTTGGGGGAGTGGCTATTGCTGCTCTGCTAACTAATGAGTTCCTTTTAATTATCATAATAGCTAATAATTAAGTCCTTACTTGGAAGTGGGACAGAAAAGGTAAGAAAGTTCCCCAGTTCACAGGGCAGCACAGAGACTGGACCTGAACCTGTTTGTCCTGATTTGAGGGTGCTCTGTTCCTGGAGCTCCCCAGCCAGGCCTGCTCCTTCCCTTTGGTCACAGGAAGGTGTCTTTGATCAGACCCTGGAGCCCCCTTGAAGAGTTCTGTTTTTCAGCCGCTCCCTCCCTTGTTCAGGCTAAGAGTTGGAGATGTGTGATAAGCCTGGGCTTGGGGATGCGATGGTTGGAAAGAGCAGGGACAATTCTATGTGCTTACAGGAAAGAGCCGCATTTCTTCAAGTAAACCCAAGCACCTTGTTTTCCTGGAGATCCGGGGACACTAAAGAATGTGCAAGGTGGCACTGGGGGCCAATACATAATAAATAGATCTTAGCCTTTCTCATTTTTTGGGTACACTTTCTAAGGCAGCGTGCAGAGCTGAGAGCTGATGATTTATTTATTACATTTTCCAGATGGAATAGCAGCCTAAGGGATGACTCTACCTAAAATAGACACCGAAAATGCAGAGATGCTCAAGACCCAGTAACCGACCTGAATACGTTCATCGTTGCAGCTAAACTGGAAAAGGCTGTTCCTTTTCCAAAAGGCTGGTGTTATACTATGGAGAACATAGTTCTGTATGAACAATCGCCAGCCTCAGGACTTTAATTTTTACAGAATTCATTCACAAAGCTGGATGATATGAATGACCTACTACTGCATTTATATCAGAGTTAATTTTTAACAGAGCTCATTAAGAGTGAAATGAGGATGGAGTCCTTTATTTTGGTAGAGAAACTGTTTGAAATTGTGCATGATATTGATACCTTACATGCACAGAGAGGCATTTTTGCCCATTAACAATTTCTAACCTATAGCTGGACCTGACTTTAGCGCACGATGTTTTTACACCCAAAGTAAATGGAGCAATTTTGCAAAGCTTAAGTGTGTGTGTATATTTGTGTTTGCATCCTTTCTAATCTCCTAATAAAGCTTCGGAACTTCAGAAAACAAATCACCGGCTTCCAAAGGTTTCTGGAAGTTATTATTTTTGTTTTAGCAACATGAAGATTGCTAATCCTCCAACACATCACATTGTGTGTGTTTTTGTTCCCTCATGACATTAGGGTATTAGTCTTCAGTACAATATATACTTATTACCTCTTTTTCCAGTTTTTGTGGTGTGTATTTTAATAGCAGAAGCGGATTTGCTGATGATTAAGAAGGAAAATAGAGGGAGAAAAGTTCTTATTACATAAAATGATACTCTGCTTGCATAAAGAGGATTCTCTGGCACTTAATCAGAAAAAAAACAAAGAGGAGGTAAATGTCCTAGATGTTTATAGGTTAAACATCCCATAAGTGTCTCAAAAATCAGCCCTTCCTGGCAGTCTCAAGGTGGCTAATTGCTGAAGCATCGAAACCGTTTGAGCAACTTCATTTTCCCCAGGGATTGACACTCACAACGGGATAATGCTTACCTTGATAGAAGTGTCACAGTGGGGACTCAGGGTAATTTGCTGATATGATATCAAAAATAGCATTAAGGTAATTACATTTTTCACTTGTAATATTTCACAGGTAATAATACAGTTGAAAATTGCACCCTTCTTTTTTTTTTTTGGTACCCTGGTCATTTAAAACTTTTTGTTTTAATGGAGCTACAGTGAAGCTGATATATTTGATGGGTTGTTTCTTAAATGTGCACTCAATTTATAATTGCATAAATGCCGTCATTAGTTCAACCATTTGACCAGGGTTAAAAGATTGAGTAGTAAATGGGAATTGTTTCAAAAGGTGTCTTTTTAATTGTAGCAGCAGAGAAATGATAAGAACTTCCTTTGCCAAGGGCAGCTGGTTATAGTAGAAACCCTGCCCTAAGAGGTCAAAGACAGGAGGTCCAGGCTCCTTTCCCGTACTCATGCTGTGTGACCTCATGCAAATTATTGAACCCCTCTGAGCAACTCCTTCAAAGAGCGGTGCTGGATGGACTGATCTTTTGCAGACCATCGCAGTGTTAATATCTATGAATCCAGAAAGAATTTAAAATTTGTAATATTTATTTATTTAGGAAAACATTTTCCGGGTTATTTTTTTAAATCCTGGATTTTATTTCACCACAGGGATACATTTTCTTTTTGTCTAGGGAACATCATAGCCCTTTGAAAATCAGGATTCACACAATTTTCTTTGGACTATTGAAAATTTGGCAGTGACTTCCGGTAAAAAAAATTACTGATTTAACCTCACCGAAGAAACCCTCATCCTTCTGTTATTCTAGGTGGGCCTGATGAGGAGTTTCAAAGGCTGCCACTTTCTCAAATCATGCATGTCACAACTTTCTCATCATTCATTCATTTGGCAAAACTTCATTGGGCAAATCTTCATTGACCAACTCTTATTCATGGCCACCACTGTGTTAGGCTCTGAGCATGTAACAGTGAACAAGATCCAGCCCCTGCCCTCCTGCAGCTTAATCACAACAGGATATTTTTAACTACAAGAAACCTACTCAATAAAACCAATGAAGGGAGTTTATTAGAAGGACACTACGATACCTACTACTAGCCTAGGGCAGGAAGTAGAGCTGGGTGGTATAGAAACTGGAACAAAGTGATAGTGTTCAGGACCCAGGCAGCTTCTCTGTCCATCTCTTTCTTTCTCTCTGGGGCTGAATATCTCTCATCACTATGGCCATTACCTCTGTTCTTATCATTGCCAGCCGTCTTCTCTACACACTCATCTATTTACACACCAGACACACTGCTAGCCTATGTGACAATTGTGCTGATTAGGAGAAGGAGCCCCTTCCAGGGCACAGCATGGCATGCTGGGTTTCAGTGCTCACTTGCCTCTCAGTTGGGTGTCCTTGTACATGATGACCCTGCTTGCACACAGCCTTATCCTGGCAAAACCCCAATGGTGTCTTCAGTTCCCAATTCCATGTGACCTTATAGCCAAGCTCCCCACAGGTAAATGATCATGTCTCTCTGGCCCCAATCCAGTTTCTCATAAAGAAGTTAGTGGGGCCAAGCGTCCATTCATCATCCAATCGAATGTGTCTTGGGTGGGTGAGAAGCAGACCCATGATGAACCAGGCTGTGGGAGGAGATGCTGTAAATCTGTAGGAGACATGCCTCTGCCTGGGCTGGGGCATTCCATAGAGGATGCTTGGCATGTGAGTCAGATGGAACTGTGTGGGATGTTACATGTAGCAGTCCTGGTCTTAACACCTAAGACCTTATGCTTACACCTTACACCTACACCTTACACTTACACAGACCCAGTAAGTTTGGGAGAACAAGATGTTGGCTGATGAAGATAGCTGTGCTCCATCTCATGTCAGAGAACTTTAGGATATGAAGTTAGAAGAGGCAAAAAAAGATCATTATACAATGATGAAGAGGTCAGTCCTTTCCAAGTGCAACTCCTATATCTCATTTGAGACTGAGATGTGTACCTTGGGCATTTTGTAGCTGTCTTCTTGCTGTATGTTGTAGTTCTCACTGGGTCACTGAGACACATGGAAGCAAGAATATAAGTCACAGGGGAAGGAACCTGTGTTTGTTGAAAGGCAACTCCCAGAAATCTCTACCAGAACCCCCAGTGTCCTGTGTAGGAAAGGCTCCTATGAAAGGCGCAGGCATTCATTGAGGTTTTTAGATGATCTTTTTAAAGGCCTATTTTAGCTGCTGAAAAGTAGCTAAGAAGATTCCATCTAGGAAATGTTATCTCATTATACTGTGGGTTGTATCAGAGCATATCACAAGATATCTGACATTTTTGTTGAAAAAAAAAACTTTAAAAAGGACCAAGAAACGGTGGATTCATATAGACTTGCTCCACCAGAAAGTTGGCCTGGATTAAGATAGCTCAGTGAGTTCATTCTTTGGGCCAGTATCTCTGTTTCAAATGTGTAATAATGAGAGACTAACTATTAAAGTAGAAAACTGAAAAGATATAAAAGGCCTGGCTCAGAAATGAGCTAAATGGGCAAGAAATGCAAAATAAATTCTGGGGCCTGTTGACTCTGAGTCTGGAAGTCAACCAAGATGAGTTGAAGGTCCACGTCTGAGGGGTAAAAAAAGTTACCAGCACTCCCGCAGCCACACTGACTGCTGCTTAAAGCTGGGGGCTGACACTATTAACTCTACCAATCTGATAATTCTTTGCAGTGGGGTTGTTCTATCTCTTGTGGGATGTTTGGCAACATCTCTGGCCTTTGCCCACTCGCTGTTTAGTCACTAAGTCGTGTCTGACTCTTGCGACCCCATGGACTGTGGCCTGCCAGGCTCCTCTGTCCGTGGGATTTTCCAAGCAAGAATACTGGAGTGGGTTGCCGTTTCCTTCTCCAGGAGATGTTCCTGATCCAGGAATCGAACCCGGGTCTCCTGCATTGCAGGCAAATTCTTTACCAACTGAATTATGAGGAAAGCCCCTTTACCCACTAGATGTCAGTAATAGTAACCACCTCCTTCAAGCTGTGACAGCCAACTATGTCTCCAGACATTCCCAAGTGTCTCCTAGGGGAAAAAGTAAGTCAGCCCTCATTGAGAACCACGAGGTTATAAAAATGATAGAAATTGAAGAACAAAACCCCTCCAGAGTTAGGAATTTAACCAAGTTGCCTATTGTCTCATGACTGGATCTTTGTTTTCCCAGTAATACATGGAAATGGGTGCCCTGAAACGCCTTTAAAAGATCTGACTGGGAGTAACCTGCATGGAGGTAATTGTAAGCTCTTAGACAAGAGAAACTGAACGAGCAATGAGAGGCAAAACAAACCAATAAATAAGACAAAAACTAATTACAAATCTTGGAAATAAAAAATACACTCACTGAACCAAAAAAAAAAAAAGTATAAGATAAACTCTAGATTATACACAATTGAATAAAGAATTAGTGAATTGAAAGATAGCACTGAGAAAATGATTCAGAATATGGTACTGATGGGAAGGATATTTTAATAAAACAATAAAATTTTTTAAAAGTTAAGAGACATAGAGGATAGATCAAGGACTATAGCACTAAAAATGGCAGAAATCAGAAAAAGAGAGGAAATAAGCCAAGAAAAACAGATTAGCCATCAGAAGAAAACAAAATATGAAGGCAGAAACAATTCATAAATGTAACTATCCCACTACATAAGAGACTATCAGATTGGATAAAAATGAAATTAAAAATAAAACACCTCAAAATCCAGCTAGATTTTGGTCCCTAGTTTTAAAGAACCATCATAAACTGCATTGGGAGGGAAGGACTTTCAGATTATTCCTCTGCTCTAGTTAATGTCCAGTTCTGCAAAAGATTTAATATCTTGTCATTAGATAAATTCATCTAATCCCTTCCTTAAACTGATAGCTCAAAAGTGAAAAAACTGGATTAGTAAACACCTAGATAGCATATTCAAAAGTAGAGACATTACTTTGCCAACAAAGGTCCGTCTAGTCAAGGCTATGGTTTTTCCTGTGGTCATGTATGGATATGAGAGTTGGACTGTGAAGAAGGCTGAGTGCTGAAGAATTGATGCTTTTGAACTGTGGTGTTGGAGAAGACTCTTGAAAGTCCCTTGGACTGCAAGGAGATCCAACCAGTCCATTCTGAAGGAGATCAGCCTTGGGATTTCTTTGGAAGGAATGATGCTAAAGCTGAAACTCCAGTACTTTGGCCTCCTCATGCGAAGAGTTGACTCATTGGAAAAGACTCTGATGCTGGGAGGGATTGGGGGCAGGAGGAGAAGGGGACTACAGAGGATGAGATGGCTGGATGGCATCACTGACTCGATGGACGTGAGTCTAGGTGAACTCCAGGAGTTGGTGATGGACAGGGAGGCCTGGCGTGCTGCGATTCATGGGGTCGCAAAGAGTCGGACATGACTGAGAGACTGAATTGAACTGAACTGAAGCTCTTTTCAGGTCTAAAGTTCCAAGACTTGAGGCTTTTCCTGATATGACATCTTTGTGGGCAGAGCTTTGTGCTGGCATTCTGGAGAATCAAGGAAATTGGATACTACTGTCCCCATACGGAGGCTGGTCTTGTCACTTGGCCATTTAACATTTCGTTTGCAGGCTCAGTTTTCACATTGTCACTGTCCTATGTTAAGGAGCCTTTTGCAGATGGACAGATGCTTGTTATTAGCATACGCTTATAGGCAGCTTGGAGATTGACCTGTGAGAAGCAGGAGAGGGCTTTTTACTCCTAATATGTTATGAAAGTTTGATCACAGTGGGAATTTTCTGTCATGGGTGATTAGTATCAGCTCAGATTAATATTCACTTTCCCTAATTCAGTATGAAAAGTGCCACGATAAGAACACTTTGCTAGGAGATAGAGAGAGAATGCAGAATGATGGCACTCACACAGTCCACGGTCTCCTTTTTGAAAGACGAGCAGCTTCTCCAAACCCTTGGTTTTTCTTTTCCATAATGGCTTATCCGCCTTTTTTTTATTACTAGATATTCCCTTTAGCTTTGTTGAGATATATTTGGCATATAACATTGTGTAACTTTAAGGTGTACAACACAATTATTTGATATATGTATGTACTAACAAAAAGGTTAGTTAACACATCCACCACCTCACTTAGTTACAATTATATCTGTGATGAGAACTTTCAAGATCTACACTCTTAGCAACTTTTCAATATATATTGAGAGCACTGTAAACTGTAGTCACCATGCTGTATATTCCATCCCAGAATGTATTCATCTTGTAACTGGAGGTTTGTACCCTTTGACCACTCCCACAAACTCCTGCTTCCTGCTCTCTCCTTGCAACCATCAGGTTAGTCTCAGTTTATATGAGTTCAATTTTTTCATATTCACATATAAGTGAGATCATATAGTATCCATTTTTCTCTGACTTATTTCACATAGCATTATGCCCTGAAGGTCCATCCATGTTGTCAAAATGGCAAGATTTCCTCATTTTCATGGCTGAATAATATTCTATTTCATATATACACCACAACTTCTTTATCCGTTCATCTGTTGATAGACACAAATTGTTTCCATATCTTGACTATTGTAAGTAGTGCTGCAATGAACATGGGGTACATATGTCTTTTCAAGTGAGTGTTTTCATTTCCTTTGGATAAATACCCAGAAGTGGAATTTCTGGATCACAGACTAGTTCTGTTTAAAAAATTTTAAGGAACTTCATATAGTTTTCCATAACTGATGCACCAGTTTTCATTCCCACTAATAGTTCCCTTTTCCCACATCCTCACAGCACTTGTTATTTCTTGCCTTTTTTATAATAGCCATTCTAACAAGTGTGATGTGGTATCTCACTGTGGTTTTGATTTTCATTTTGCTAGCGATGAGTGATGCTGAGAACCTTTTCATATAGACCATCTGTATGTCTTCTCTGAAAAAATGTCTGTTCAGATTCTCTGCCTTTTTTAATTGATTTTAATTTTTTTTTGGCTATTGAGTTAATCTTTGATATTAACCTTTTATTAGATATTTGGGTTGCAAATATTTTCTCCTATTCCCTAGATCACCTTTTCATTTTGTCAATGATTTCCTTTGCTGCACAGAAGCTTTTTAGTTTGGTGTAGTCCCCATGTTTATTTTTATTTTGTTGCTTGCATTTTTGATGTCATATCCATGAAGCTTTATTCATAATGTTCTTCTAAAAGTTTTATTGTTTCAAGTCTTACATGTAAATCTTTAATCTATTTTGTATTAATTTTTGTGAGTGGTGTGAGGGAGGAATCCAGTGTTTCATTATTTTGCATGTAAACATCCCATTTTCCCAGTACTATTTATTGAAGAGAATATCTTTGCTCCATTGAGTATTCTTGGTTCCCTTGTCAAATATTAGTTGGCTGTATGTGCGTAGGTATATTTTTGTCTATTTGATTCTGTTCCATTGGTCTCATGTTTGTTTTTATGCCAGTATCATACTGTTTTAATTATTAGAATTTTGTAATATAGTTTGAAATTAGTAAGTGAGATGCCTTCAGATCTGTTCTTTCTCAAGATTGTTTTGGCTGTTCAGAGTCTTTTGTGGTTCTGTACAAATTTTAGGATTGCTTGCATTATTACTGTGAAAATGCCATTGAAATTTTGATAAGGATTGCATTGAATCTGTATGTGGCTTTGGGTAGTATGGATTTTGTAACAATATTAACTCTTTCAGTCCATGAACACAGGATATTTTTCCATTTATTTGTGTCCTTTTCAGTTTCTTTCATCAGTGTTTTATAGTTTTTAGTGCATAGATCTTTCACCTCCTTCATTAAATTTATCCAAAGTATTTTGCTATTGTTGATGCTATAGTAAATGAAATCACTTTCCTTATTTTTGTGCAGAGCACTGTTAGTGCATAGAAACACAACTGATTTTGAACATTGATTTTTCTATCTTGCAACCTTACTGGATTCCTTTATTAGTTCTAATTTATGTTGTTACTCTTTCCTGTTTTTTTCCTTCTTTTCTACTAATATTTCATTTATTTTTACTCTAATCTTCATTTTTTCCTTCTTTTTGATAACATTGAGCTTAGTTTGTTCTTATTCTTCTAGTTCCTGAAAATATAAATTTAGGTAGTTTATTTGAGATCTCTTTTTATTCAAACTTTCCTCTTAGAACTATTTTGCTGTATCTCATAAATTTTGATATATTATGTTTGTATTTCATTTGTCTCAAGATATTTTAAAGTTTTCCTTTCGATTTCTGTTTTGATTCCTTGGTTGTTGGAGAGTATGTTTTTAAAATCCATGTATTTGTGAATTTTCTTGATTTCTAGTTTCATAACATTGTGGTCAGAAAAGATAACTTGATATAGTTTCTGCCTTCTTGAATTTTTTGAAACTTGTTTTGTGGCCTATCACATGACCTATTCTAGAAAATGTTTCATGTATGCTTGAAAAAAATGTGTTTTCCGCTGCTGTTGGATAGAATGTTTGTTAGGTCCCTTTGGTCTACAGTACTGTTCAAATACAAATTGTTTGTCTGGAATAGCTACTTTGCTTTCTTCAGGTTACCATTTGTCTGAAATATCTTTTTGCATTCTTTCACTCAGTCCATCTGTTTCCTTAAAGCTAAAGTGAGTCATTTGTGGGAAGCATATCATTGGATCTTTTTTGAACCTGTTAAGCCATCCTGTGTCTTTTGATTGTGATAGTTTAATACATTTACTTCAAAGTAATCATTAGTAGGCAAGAATGTACTGTGGCCATTTTGTTCGTTGTTTCCTGACTGTTTTGCAGCTCATTTGTTCCTTGCTTTCTCTCTTGCTGTCTTCCTTTGTGATGTGAGGATTTTTTTGGTGGTGGTGGTGGTATGCTTTAACCTTTATATCATAAACTTTTGTGTATCTACTAAAGGTTTTTCCTTTGTGGCCGGTCATCTTGAGGCTTACATAAATTATATTTAAAAGTAATATTTTAAGCTGATAACTTTGATAACATATAGAAACTTTTGGAGAAGGAAATGCCAACCCACTCCAGTGTTCATGCCTGGAGAATCGTGGGGATGGGGAAGCCTGGTGGGCTGCCATCTATGGGATCGCACAGAGTCGGACACAACTGAAGCAACTTAGCAGCAGCAGCAGAAACTTTTAGCTTTTATTCCCCCTACCCTATATTTTAAGTTACTGATGTTACATTTATCTCTTTTTTGTGTTGTGAACCCAATAACAAATTATTGTAGTTATGGTTGTTTTTTAACATGCTTAATATGGTTTTTAAAATATGTTTGTCTTTAAACTTTTAAACAATAGTTGCAAGTAAATTATATACCACCATTACAATATCACAGAATTGAATTTTTACTATATATTTTCTATTACCAATGAGTTTTATATGTTCATAAGTGTTATGATGGTAATTAGCATCCTTTTATTTCAGCTTGAAGAACATTCTTTAACATTTCTTGTGAGGTAGGTCTAAGTGATGATAAACTCCCTCAGCTTTTATTTGTCTAAGAAAGTCCTTATCTCTTCTTAAGGACAGTTTTGCCAGGTTGACAATATTCTTTTTTTAGTATTTCGAATAGATCATGTCTCTTGGTTGACAATATTCTTTTTTTAGTATTTTGAATAGATCATATCTCTTTCTCCTGGCCTGCAAAGAAATCTGCTGATAGTACTACTGGAGTAGAGAAAGGGGAAGCTCTCTTATGCGTGACTAGTGGCTTTTTACTTGCTGTTTTCAAATAGTGTCTTTATCTTTTGATGATTTTATTATAATGTGTCTCAGTGTAACTCTTTTCAAGTTCAACCTATTTGGTGTGCTTTCAGATCAGATCAGATCAGTCGCTCAGTTGTGTCCGACTCTTTGCGACCCCATGAATCGCAGCACGCCAGGCCTCCCTGTCCATCACCAACTCCTGGAGTTCACTCAGACTCACGTCCATCGAGTCAGTGATGCCATCCAGCCATCTCATTCTCTGTCGTCCCCTTCTCCTCTTGCCCTCAATCCCTCCCAGCATCAGAGTCTTTTCCAATGAGTCAACTCTTCGCATGAGGTGGCCAAAGTACTGGAGTTTCAGCTTTAGCATCATTCCTTCCAAAGAAATCCCAGGGCTGATCTCCTTCAGAATGGACTGGTTGGATCTCCTCGCAGTCCAAGGGACTTTCAAGAGTCTTCTCCAACACCACAGTTCAAAAGCATCAATTCTTCAGCACTCAGCCTTCTTCACAGTCCAACTCTCACATCCATACATGACCACAGGAAAAACCATAGCCTTGACTAGACGGACCTTTGTTGGCAAAGTAATGTCTCTGCTTTTGAATATGCTGTCTAGGTTGGTCATAACTTTCCTTCCAAGGAGTAAGTGTCTTTTAATTTCATGGCTGCAGTCACCATCTGTAGTGATTTTGGAGCCCAGAAAAATAAAGTCTGACACTGTTTCCACTGTTTCCCCATCTCTTTCCCATGAAGTGATGGGACCAGATGCCATGATCTTCGTTTTCTGAATGTTGAGCTTTAAGCCAACTTTTTCACTCTCCACTTTCACTTTCATCAAGAGGCTTTTTAGTTCCTCTTCACTTTCTGGTGTCATCTGCATATCTGAGGTTATTGATATTTCTCCTGGCAATCTTGATTCCAGCTTGTGTTTCTTCCAGTCCAGCGTTTCTCATGATGTACTCTGCATAGAAGTTAAATAAACAGGATGACAATATACAGCCTTGACGTACTCCTTTTCCTATTTGGAACCAGTCTGTTGTTCCATGTACACTTCTAACTGTTGCTTCCTGACCTGCATACAAATTTCTCAAGAGGCAGATCAGGTGGTCTGGTATTCCCATCTCTTTCAGAATTTTCCACAGTTTATTGTGATCCACACAGTCAAAGGCTTTGGCATAGTCAATAAAGCAGAAATAGATGTTTTTCTGGAACTCTCTCACTTTTTCGATGATCCAGCAGATGTTGGCAATTTGATCTCTGGTTCCTCTGCCTTTTCTAAAACCAGCTTGAACATCAGGAAGTTCATGGTTCACATATTGCTGAAGCCTGGCTTGGAGAATTTTGAGCATTACTTTACTAGCGTGTGAGATGAATGCAATTGTGCGGTAGTTTGAGCATTCTTTGGCATTGCCTTTCTTTGGGATTGGAATGAAAACTGACCTTTTCCAGTCCTGTGGCCACTGCTGAGTTTTCCAAATTTGCTGGCATATTGGATGCAGCACTTTCACAGCATCATCTTTCAGGATTTGGAATAGCTCAACTGGAATTCTATCACCTCCACTAGCTTTGTTCGTAGTGATGCTTTCTAAGGCCCACTTGACTTCACATTCCAGGATGTCTGGCTCTAGGTCAGTGATCACACCATCGTGATTATCTGGGTCGTGAAGATCTTTTTTGTACAGTTCTTCTGTGTATTCTTGCCATCTGTTCTTAATATCTTCTGCTTCTATTAGGTCCATACCATTTCTGTCCTTTATCGAGCCCATTTTGCATGAAATGTTCCATTGGTATCTCTGATTTTCTTGAAGAGATCTCTAGTCTTTCCCATTCTGTTGTTTTCCTCTATTTCTTTGCATTGATCGCTGAAGAAGGCTTTCTTATCTCTTCTTGCTATTCTTTGGCACTCTGCATTCAGATGTTTATATCCTTCCTCTTCTCCTTTGCTTTTCACTTCTCTTCTTTTCACAGCTATTTGTAAGGCCTCCCCAGACAGCCATTTTGCTTTTTTTGCATTTCTTTTCCATGGGAATGGTCTTGATCCCTGTCTCCTGTACAATGTCACGAACCTCATTCCATAGTTCATCAGGCACTCTATCTATCAGATCTAGGCCCTTAAATCTATTTATCACTTCCACTGTATAATCATAAGGGATTTGATTTAGGTCATACCTGAATGGTCTAGTGGTTTTCCCTACTTTCTTCAATTTCAGTCTGAATTTGGCAATAAGGAGTTCATGATCTGAGCCACAGTCAGCTCCTGATCTTGTTTTTGCTGACTGTATAGAGCTTATCCATCTTTGGCTGCAAAGAATATAATCAATCTGATTTTGGTGTTGACCACCTGGTGATGTCCATGTATAGAGTCTTCTCTTGTGTTGTTGGAAGAGGGTGTTTGTTATGACCAGTGCATTCTCTTGGCAAAACTCTATTAGTCTTTGCCCTGCTTCATTCCGTATTCCAAGGCCAAATTTGCCTGTTACTCCAGGTGTTTCTTGACTTCCTACTTTTGCATTCCAGTCCCCTATAATGAAAAGGACATCTTTTGGGGGTGTTAGTTCTAAAAGGTCTTGTAGGTCTTCATAGAACCCTTCAACTTCAGCTTCTTCAGTGTTACTGGTTGGGGCATAGACTTGGATTACTGTGATATTGAATGGTTTGCCTTGGAAACGAACAGAGATCATTCTGTCAATTTTAGACCTCATGAATTTGGGTGTCCATTTATTTCCCCAAGTTTAGGATATTGTCAGCCTTTATTGTTTTAAACAGATGTTGTCTCTTTTTCTTTTTCTCTTCTTCTTCTGGGATTCTTGTGTTTTTTTCTCTTGAAATCCCATCAGTCCCATAGGTTTCCTTCATTCTTTTTTTCTTTTTTCTCCTCTGACTGAATAATTTCAAATGACCTATGTTCTAGTTTACTGATTCTTTCTTCTGTTTAGTCAGGTTTAATGCTTAAATTCTCCATCAAATCCTTTAGTCATTGTTTTATTTGGCTCTAGAATTTCCATTTGTTTCATCAAGAGCGTCTTGATGAAAGTGAGAGAGGAGAGTGAAAAAGTCGGCTTAAAGCTCAACATTCAGAAAACTAAGATCATGGCATCTGGTCCCATCACTTCATGGGAAATAGATGGGGAAACAATGGAAACAGTGAGAGAATTTATTTTGGGGGACTCCAAAATAACCGCAGATGGTGATTGCAGCTATGAAATTAAAAGACGCTTACTCCTTGGAAGGAAAGCTATAACCAACCTAGACAGCATATTAAAAAGCAGAGACATTACTTTGTCAACAAAGGTCCGTCTAGTCAAGGCTATGGTTTTTCCAGTAGTCATGTATGGATGTGAGAGTTGGACTATAAAGAAAGCTGAGCACTGAAGAACTGATGCTTTTAAACTGTGGTGTTGGAGAAGACTCTTGAGAGTCCCGTGGACTGCAAGGAGATCCAACCAGTTCATTCTTAAGGAAATCAGTCCAAATATTCATTGGAAAGACTGATGTTGAAACTGAAACTCCAGTACTTTGGCCATCTGATATGAAGAACTGACTCATTTGAAAAGACCCTGATGCTGACAAAGATTGAAGGTGAGAGGAGAAGGGGATGACAGAGTGTGAGATGGTTGAATGGCATCATGGACTCAATGGACATGAGTAAGCTCTGGGAGTTGGTGATGGATAGGGAGGCCTGACATGCTGCAGTCCGTGGGATCATGAAGAGTCAGACATGACTGAGCGACTGAACTGAACTGAGGCTTTATCTGAGGATTTCTCAACCTCAGCACTATTGACATTTCAGGCCAGATAACTCAGTGTTATGGGAGCTGTCCTGTGTGTTGTAGAATGTTTAGCAGCATCTCTGCCCTTTACCCGTTAGCTGCTAGAAGCAGCTCTCCCTGACCCAAGTTGTGAAAACCAAAACTGTCTCCAGAAATTGCTTTGTCATTGGGTGGCAAATCTTCCCCAGTTAAGAACCATTGCTCTAGACCCTCTCCCACCGTCTGCTGGAGTTTCTCACACAGTCTCATAAAAGTCCACTTCCTTCTTGCACCTATACATTTAATAGGGCCTGTTGTTTGCAGAGATGAGTGTGACACTAAGTTGTGTTTCCATTGAGGGTGGGCTTCCTGAGTCCTGATATTTGCTGTGATAAAGGCATCCAGGCTTCAACTAGTATAGTAAAAAAAATTAAAGACTCCCTCATGTCTTGTGGCAGCCACACAGAATCGTCTGCCAGATCCTCTTCCCTGGGACCTGTGATATGCCCATCATCAGCCATGTGCCTAGCCATAGCTGAGGGCTGAGGGTAGACAAGGTATCCAACTGGCCCAGGCAGTCCTGTGTTCCAGGAAGTGGGCAGTAGAACTAGGCTAAGTCTCTCCTGATGGCTAGAGCTGTGACTTTGAAATGTAGCAACTCTGGGGGCCGTTTTCCCGCTCTGTGCACTAACTGGCATAGTGCAGTGGTTCTTAAAGTGTGTGGACTAGCAGTAGCACCATCTCCTGGGAACTGATGAAAAACACAAATTCTCAGGTCCCTCTTCCAACCTTCTGATTTAGCATCTCTGGGGAGGAGCCCAGCAATGTACATTTTAACAGGTCCTTCCAGTGATTCTGACACACACCAAATTGGTATCAAGGAGAAAAGAGACCTAGGGAATATGACTGATGGGAAAGAAAGAGGAAACTTCTATGGATCAGGTAACTTGCCAGCTCTCAATTCCTGATACCCAGCCATGTTCCTGTCCTTGGCTTTGGTGAGATACTTCTAGGTCCTAGTAACAAAATACACCCTGACTTACTGTTCTTGCCTTAAGTTGATTAAAGTTGTGTTTTTTTTTGCTTACAACTGAAAAGATCCTTACTCGTTCACTTCATAATATGACTAAATACAATTCACACAGAGAAGAAATTATGTGGCGTGATATCACCCCAGCTGCTCTGGAAAAGACCACTTTACCAAGGCTCTTGGGAAATACTTAGAAGCTCCAGAGAAAACACCTCATGGCTTTTTCTTATTGTCAAGAGCAAGTATATATGTATGTGTGTTTGTGTACTTTAAAAAACTTACCTATTGAAAACAATAGATGTATTTTTATAATTCCCCGCATCTCTCTTTGTAGTTTTTATTCTTCAATGCTTTAGTATTTTCTTAACTTTTCTCTCATTTTTATCCTGGTGGCTCAGATGGCTCAGAATTTCCTGCAATGCAGAAGACCCAGGTTTGATCCCTGGATCAAGAGGATCCCCTGGAGAAAGCAATGGCTATCCATTCCAGTATTCTCACCTAGAGAATTCCATGGACAGAGTAGTCTGGTGGGCTACAGCCCCCAGGGTCGCAAAGAGTCAGACGCAACTGAGTGACTAACACTTTCACGTTTTATGTGTTCAGCCTAGAAATAAGGTAAAACTCAGAAACCTGAAAAATATTTATTAATGCCCACAAAGTGCCAGGTATTTGGAGGGTCCATCAGTCATGGTTCCCAAATAGTCTCCCATCAAAGAACTTACAGTTTTGGAGGAGAGAATGCAATGATTTTACTACTGTACATTACAATACAGTGTAATAAATCCCAGAAGTTCCACCTGAATTAAACTTGGAAATATAATTATATACCCACCAGGTAGAAAAGGCAATTGAGGCAGAGTGTTCAGTTTGTAGTGTGAAAGCATCCCAAGGGAGGAATTTGATGTTTTATTGCTCACCCCATTTTTGATTCTGAATGACCCGGAGGACTGCAGTATTGTATAAACATAGAAAACAAGGTAAAGACTTTTCTAATTTTTTAAGGCCTCTGGAAACTGTCTCTGTTATAGCACTGGCAATTCTTCATCCTGAACATAATTTATTAACTGGACTTTCAACATGATGTGGCTGAACATAACTAGCCTTTTAAATTCATCCTTATAAGGGAAATAGACTGTGTGTTGGTTTATCTTGACTAGGAGAAAAATAAAAAGTATCAAGGGGGAAAAATTCCCTATTAAATTTTATAATTATAATATGAAAATTCAGTTAATTTCTTTTATCATGGTGAGTCATTAAAGACTGAAGTAGGTTCTCAGTCTTTTGTTTCCAGAACAATCCCCTAGAGGCTTAGCGCTCTGTCATCCGAATGGGCCTGATTAAAGCGGGAAACCTCTATCTTCAGATTACTGCCCTCCGTCATTAGCATTACGTTATCTTGCTCTTCAGACTGATTTTTAATTTTTATGCTTGCAATTATAAATGATTTACAGGGACATTCATCGCCCGACCTGTCCTGAGTCATTAAATTCACCTAGGTTGAATGGCCTGATGTGCACCTGAAATTAACCAAATCAGTGACATTATCTTGCTGGATTTTTGAGAGGCTTTCAAAATAGAGAGGAGACTCCTCTCTCTCTCTCTCGCAACTTCTTGGCTTAATGGGAAAATATTTTTAATTGATAAAAGAGGTAATTAGCCAAGGCTAAGAGGTGCACACTAATTGTGCAGTATATCTTGCAGAGTCAGTTTGGCCACCGTTTCTGGAATAGAAGGGAAGACGATCCAAATATAGATCTGGCTATAGGCACATGGGGCTAATTTGAAAGAGTTTAGTTTCCCTCAATCAAGTCCAGGGAAAGAACTGTTCTAGTGCTTATTGAGTGCCTACTATGTGTCAGGAACAGGAATGCTCACAGCGGTCCTTTTGTTCCTCTTGAGGTACTGTTTTGTATTGTTTTGATGCAAGGAGTGGACAGTTCCTCAAGCTGGCTCAGATAACATAGAATGTCCAGGAGCCATGTTACTATTCCCATCCCACTTCTCTCTTTCTTGTAGTATCTGTTTAACTCCCAAAGCTCTCTCTCTCTCCTCAAATAGCATCCTCTGCTCATCTATTTTATGCCTGGGCCCAAACAGCTGTTCCAGTTCCAATCACCAGAGCCTTTCATCTCAAGCACCCACCACTGGAAAAGGGACAGACTTAATGGGCACAATAAGAAGAATGGGGATAATAATAACCTTTTGGTGCATCTTGAAAACCGGTGTGGGACTTCGCAGGTGGTGCAGAGGTTAAGACTGTGTTCCCAGTGCAGGGGGCCTGGGTTTGATCCCTGGTCAGGGAAATAGATGGAGAAGGCAATGGCACCCTACTCCAGTACTCTTGCCTGGAAACTGCCATGGACGGAGGAGCCTGGTAGGCTGCAGTCCATGGGGTCGCTAAGAGTTGGACACAACTGAGAGACTTCACTTTCACTTTTCACTTTCATGCATTGGAGAAGGAAATGGCAACCCACTCCAGTGTTCTTACCTGGAGAATCCCAGGGATGGGGGAGCCTGGTGGGCTGCCGTCTATGGGGTCGCACAGAGTCGGACACGACTGAAGCGACTTAGCAGCAGCAGCAGCAGCAGCAGTGCAGTATCAGAAGAGATTGAAAAGACAGTCATAAGACAGACTATAAAGGGCTGTATAGTCCATTCATGGAAATTTGTTCTTGACATTATCATTTGGGGGCTTTTAAACAAGGGAGTAAAGTGATTTGATTCCTTTTTTAAAACATCATTTTGGGCTTCCCTGATGGCTCAGATGAGAATCTGAGCTGAAAGAATCTGCCTGTAATGTAGAAGACCTGGGTTTGATCCCTGGGTCAGGAAGATCCCCAGGAGAAGGGAATGGCTACCCACTTGGTGGGCAGGCCCCTTCCTTCCATGTTGTTCTGATGAGGCCACCAATTCAGCATCACACCAGTCTGGGCAGTAATCATATCCCTTTACCTGGCCTCACTGATGAACCAGAGAAGCACAAATGGCTGAAGGTGGACCAGTGAGAATTTACATTTAGGCGTTGGCAGGCTGGAGCTCTTTCCCTTTGGGGTGAGTGTTAAGCTGAGGTGATGTGGCCTTGAGTTGTTTCAATCATGCCTCCTACCTGCTGCAGGAGAAAGTGTCTGCAGGAGCAAAGAGAAGCAGAGTCAGAGTGGAAGTGTGACAGAGCTAATTTATAATTGGTTCAGTCCTTAGTGCCCTGGGGGCTTCCCTTGTGGCTCAGATGGTAAAGCATCTGCCTGCAACGGGGAGACCCTGGTTCGATCCCTGGGTTGGGAAGATCCCCTGGAGAAGAGAATGGCAACCCACTCTGGTATTCTTGCTTGGAGAATTCCATGGACAGAAGAGCCTGGCGGGCTGTAGTCCATGGGGTCACAGAGAGTCGGACATGACTGAGAGACTAACACTTATTGTCCTGAGGCCACAGTTAAACTTCCCAGTGACACAAGCCAATAAGTTCCCCTTTTCTACTTAAGCCATCGGGCTGACTTTTCATCTCTTGTTGCTGGAAGAACCTTGAGGAAACAGGGACTCAGTGTCCCCTTGTCAAGGGCTTGGGTGAGGCATGATTTAGGTCCTAGCAATGACCTCTCCCAGCCAGGGTCATTAGACCGTTGGAGGTGCTGCCACAAAAGATGCTGTTTTCTCTTGCTCACGTTCTGCCAGAAAGTAGACATGAGTTCTAAGGCCCTCTCACACGCTCTTACTTCCTTACCTCCCAAGCTGCAATGTCAGCACAAATATGCTGTACCTTACAACCCCTTAGCACTACTCCCAGCCATGGCCTGGCACCTCCTATTAATCTCTGACTGCATACCACTTAAAAAGCACGCTCCATTTCCTATCACAAAACTATTTAATTGGATTATAGATGCTTGCACTCACAATTTCTTCATCAGTACAAACCACTGTTGATGAGGGGAAATGTGCTTACTGTTGCAGCCTGACACTGGAGAGCCTTCTTCCTCATCTTTGTGTCCAAATATTTGCTCTCATCACATTTAAAATCTGTACCCATGCATGTGGCCCCATCATAGCCACTCTTCCTTTCCCGTAGGCCTGCCTGGCCTTCACCTGGGTATCGACTCATCTGGAATTTCTCCATGCCTCCTCTAGGTCATTTCCAAACTGATCCTCACAACATCCCTGTGTTCTTCTGAGGGCTTCCCATGTGGCTCTCGTGGTAAAGAACCTGCCTGCCAGTGCAGGAGATATAAGAGATGCAGGTTTGATTCCTGGGTCGGGAAGATCCCCTGGAAGAGGGAATGGCGATCCACTCCAGTACTCTTGCCTGGAGAATCCCATGGACAGAGAAGCCTGGCAGACTACAGTCCAGAGGGTCTCAAAGTGTTGGACATGACTGAAGTGACTTAGCACGTGTGCATATGTTCTTCTGAACCAAATGAAGTGAAGTGAAGTCACTCAGTCATGTCTGACTCTTTGCTACCCCATGGACTGTAACCTACCAGGCTCCTCCATCCATGGAATTTTCCAGGCAAGAGTACTAGAGTGGGTTGCCATTTCCTTCTCCAGGAGATCTTCCCGACCCAGGGATCGAACCTAGGTCTCCCGAGTTGCAGGCAGATGCTTTACCATCTGAGCCACCAGGGAAGCCCTCTGAACCAAATACGTGGCTTTTAATGAAGCAGTCTCCAGGGGTAGGCTGTGGAGTCAAATGGACTTATGTCTGGATTTCAGTGCTGTCAATCACTAGTTATGTGACTCTGGACAAACCTGGGTTTTCTTGTCTGTGAAATGGAGATGTGCTTGGGTCCCCAGACAGACCTGAGAGAAGGTGCAGGTGTGGCTGCTTTGTGATACATGGCAACAGTTCCCTCCTCCTGGATCTGGTTACATCTACTGTTTCTCATCAGGACTGGGAGCCTTGTGAACAGTGTGCTGGTAAATGTTTTAAGTTCATTATAAACTGTACTGATAAAAAAAGATGCTAGCCACACAATTTACAAATTGCAATAAAATATACAGTCCTCTTTATGGTAAATTCCATAGAGTCAGTTGGTTCTCACAGAATGTTTTCATGGTTCTTTAGCTGGATTCTTCTATCCTTAGCTAACCTTTAGTTGCATTGATAAATATAGTTTCTGGCATGAATGTTGGTTGATATTTTTGTTCATGTTAACGAGTAAGAAGTATGTTGTGAGCTGAGAGAGAAAATAGTTTTTGAATACTGCAAGAATATTTCTTCAGTTTTTGCACGATTCACACTACAGACATTATGCACTTAAAAATTTTATCTGTATTATTAACATGGTCTTAAGTCTTTAGTCTAGCCCAGGGATCAACAAACCACACCCCTTGGGCTAAATCTGGCTTGCTGCCTATGTTTGCAAATATAGTTTATAGCAGCACTGCCATGCCCTTTCATTTAGGTATTATCCATGATGCCAAGAACTGATTCATTGGAAAAGACCCTGATGCTGGGGAAGATTGAAGGGGGGAGGAGAAGGGGATGACAGAAGATGAGATGGTTGGATGACATCACTGACATGATGGACATGAGTTTGAGTAGGCTCCAGGAGTTGGTAATGGACAGGAAAGCCTGGTGTGCTGCAGTCCATGGGGTCGCAAAGAGTCGGACATGACTGAGTGATTGAACTGGACTGATGGCTACTTTCAGGATGCAAGAGTGGAGTTGAGTGGTTGTGACAGGGACCAGAAGGCCCACAAAGCCTAAAAGGTCCACCCAGCTGACTACCTTCCCTGTCATGACAATCAATAAAACAATAGGTCAATGAGTAAATCAAAACAATAAAGTTTTTTGCTGATTTCCATGGTGTAGATACTCCCCCTGTGGTCAATATAGCTTGGTGTTACTAAAGACAGAGCTAGGAAGAGATGTGAAGCATCCCATTATATAGCATCCTCACCGTACAGTGACCATAGTTTTAAGTAGTCTCAAGGGCATAGATGATAGTAATTGAGTAATTGAGTTCTGAGTATTTATTACTTTAATAGGAGAGGAAGAGAACAGGCCCTTGAAAGAGAATTCTCCCTGAGAAGCAAGTGTCAGACTCAGTCCCAGAGCCTGAGAAGCAAAGGAGAGAAGTGGGAGTGGTCTTCAGGCAGTGTTACTTTAGTCCATTCCAGTCCAATCCAACTGCTCTGGCAGAAGGTGCATTTCTAGCTGGTGCCAACTTCAACCTGAGAGAAAGGCCCCAGAAGGAGTTTCAGTGGGATGACCCTGACATATCTGGAAACAGCGAGTGCTGAGCAGATATGGGCAGCCCACTGAGGGTATCTGCCACGGCCCCTTACATGCAGGCTTTGCCCTCTGCTGACTTCTCTGCTTACACTCACCGTGCTCCATGTGCCATCTCATATGCTTTGTGACTTCGGCACCAGGAATTCCCAAATTCCTATCCCCAACTGCACTCCCCTTCAGAACTCTATCTCCCACTGTCCACTGAGCTTCTCCACCTCCAGGTTCCATAGGCATCTTGAAGGAAACCCTTCGGAAGCTAAACTCATCACCCTATTGATACCACTCCACCCCAAACCAGACATTGCTTTTATAGTCTCATTCATGGTGGATAACATCGCCATATTTTCATTCTCCGAAGCTAGAAATTTCAGCATCATCTTTCTGCAGTAGCCCTATGATTAGTCTTCCTGCCATCAAATTTTCCTGCTCCAACATATCCTATGTTTAGCTGCCAGTACTATTTTCATACAATCTGTTTACATCAGTTTCCTGTAAAAAAAAAAAAAGGTCTATTATTTGTTGTAAAAGATGTATTTTGAAGTATCAGTCTTGCTTCTATTGATCCTTGTAATTTACCCTGATGCTCACAAAAGTGGCCCTGTAGCAGCCATATTATCCCTAAGACTATTCCCACCCCCACCATAAGTTAGACAAATTGCATTAATCAGATGCTCTTAGGGATTTTGAATTGGCACCAAAAAGTTCTTGAATAGAAAAAGTATAACCTAAGCTGAGGGTGGCAATATTTCTCTTCCCATACTGATTGAAAAGACAGAAAACTGCTCTGCAGAGAAAGAAGGAACATGTGATGGACATGTTTTGACTGCCCAGTATCTGCTTGGGAAATCGTCCTTCTTTCATTCTACATATTCAAGTGGAACTTTTGCCAAAAGACTCTGCTCCCCTCACTACAGTGATTGGTTCAAGGTTGGACACATGACCCTGGCTTAGTCAATCAGAGTACTCTACTCCCTGGCTACAATGATTGATTCAGGAATGGTTCTGTGATGCAACACCAGGCCAGTCAGTCATCCCCTGAAGTCCAGCTGGAACTTTCAGGGAAGAAGCTCTTTTTTGACTATGGTCCTTAGTTCAATGGGCTTTCCTGGTGGTTCAGTTGTGAAGAACCCATTTGCAATGCAGGAGATGCAGGAAACACAGGTTGGATCCCTGAGTCAGGAAGATCCCCTGGAGAAGGGCATGGTAACCCAATGGTAACCATGGTAACCCATGGTATTCTCCCCTGGAAAAATCACATGGATGGAGAAGTCTAGCGAGCCATAGTCCCTGAGATTGCAAAGAGTTGGACACAACATAAGCACATGCTTAGTTCTATAGATGATTTAAGATGAGAATGGCCTTTTTCACCTCCACTAAACTTTCTTAATGGAGAAGGCAATGGCAAACTTTCTTAAAAATGAAGCTGACACAGAAAAAAGTGGAGCAAAAGAGAATGGCAGAATTTCAGTGGTGTCCCTTGACTCCTGAATCTCACAGTGCCTCAAGTTGTATTTACTCCTAGGTTTTCCACTTAAAAAAAAAATTGTTAAAAAATTGAAAAAAATGTAAGCACTTTTAAGTGTGTGGTCCAGTGGCATTAAGTGTCTCTACACTTGCACAACTGTCATCACCATCCATCTCCAGAACTTTTTATCTTCCCAAACTGAAACTATTCGAACAGTTACTCCTTATTTCTCTTTCCAGCCCCTGATTATCGCCATTCTATTTTCTGTCTCTACAATTGACAACTCTAGGCACCTTGTGTAATATTTTTCATTTGTGAGTAGCTTATTTGACATAGCAAAATGTCTTTAAGCTGGTAAGAGCTGGTCCATTGAATAGATAAAATCAATAAACCTTTTAGCTAGACTTATCAATAAAAAAGAGGACTCAAAGCCAGAAATGAAAGAGAAGCTATTACAATTGATGTTACAGAAATACTGTATGAACAGTTATATTCCCAACAAATTAGACAGCCTAGAAGATATGGATAAATTTCAAGAAACATACAACTTACCAAGACTGAATCAGGAAAAAAATAGAAAAGTAATCTATAGATTCAGTGCAATCCTTATCAAAATTTCCAGTGACATTTTCCTAGAAATATTACAAACAACTCTAAAATTTGTATGAACTGCAGAAGACTCCAAATAGCCAAAGAAACCTTGAGAAAGAGCAACAAAGCTGGAGACATCAAGCATTTTTATTTCAAACTCTATTACAAAGCTATAGTGATCTTTAAAATAGTATGATTCTGGCAGTGAAACAGAATAGAGCCCAGAAATAAAGCCATGCATATATGATCAATTCGTTTGTGACAAAAGAGTCAAGAATATACAATGGGGAAAGGACAGTTTCTTCAGTAAATAGTGTAAGGAAAATTGGACAGCCACATTTGAAAGGATGAAACAGGATCACAATCTTATACTAAACAAACAAAAAAAATCAACTCAAAAGAGATTAAGGGCTTGAACATAAGACCTGAAACCATAAAACTCCTTAAAGAAAACTTAAGTGGTAAGTTCCTTGAAATAGGTCTTTGCGATGATTTTTAAAATATGACACCAAAAGTAAAATCAACAAAAGCAAAAATAAATAAATGAGATGACATTAAACTAAAAAGCTTCTGCACAGCAAGGAAACCATCAACAAAATGAAAAATCAGCTGACCGAATGGGAGAAAATATTTGCAAATCATGTATCTGGTAAGGAGTTATATAATATCCAAGATATATAAAGAACTCATATAACTCAGTAGAAAGAAAATCTGATTATAAAATGGACATAGGATCTGAATAGACATTTTTCCAAAGAGGATATGCGTATGACCAACAGGTACATGAAAAAGTGCTCAACATCATTAATCATCAGGGGAAGCAAATCAAAACCACAACGTGATATCACCTCAACCTGTTAGAACAGCCATTATCAAAAAGGTAAGAAATAACAAGTGTTGGTTAGGATGTGGAGGAAAAGGAACCCTTGTGCCTTGGTGGAAATGTAAATTGGTGTAGCCACTTTGGAAAATAGTACAGAGACCCCTCAAAAAATTAAAAATATAACTACCATATGACCCAGCAATTCCACTTCCAGGTATCTATCTGAAAACAAAAACACTAGTTTGAAAAAGTATAATATGTGCACCCCATGTTCATTGCAGCAGTATTTACAATAGCCAAGATATGGAAACAAACGAAGTGTCTGTCAATGGATGAATAAAGAGGTTGTGAGATATATATTCTATATATTCTATACATTCAGCCATAAAAAAAAGAGGGAAATCTTGCCATTTGTGACAACATGGATGAACCTCGAGGGCATTTTGCTAAGATAAATGAATCGAACAGAGAAATGCAAGTCCTACATGATTTCTCCTATATGTGAATCCAAACGAACAGCAACAAAAAGCCCAAGCTCTCTTAGATACAGTTAAGAGACTGGTGGTTGCCAGAGGCAGGAGGTAGGGGTGTGGTGGGGGCACGGGTGTGCGAGAAGTGCATGAAAGGGATAAAAGGTTAAAAAAAAAGTTTCATATATGTTGTAATGTGCCTAGACTTCTCATTTTAAAGAGTAAAAAAATTCCCTTTTTGGCTTGAGCTACTTTATTTTTGTCACTTGTGACCAAAAGAATCCTGGCTAATATATATTTAGAGAGAAAAAAAAGAAAGCCAAAAGGTAGAAGAGAGTTCCTCCAGCTTTCCTGTTCTCAGTTCCAGCCCTTTCCTGGGCCTGACTGCATGAAGTCTTTGAGGCTGCATGAATCTCTACAGACAGAGAAACAGTGCTTGCACTCTCCCTCTCGCTCTTTCTCAATCTCTCTCTCACTTCTTGAACAAATTCATTTCTTCTAAAATGAAAGAGTTGTGACCAGCACAGTTCCTCATTCCCTCTAACATGGAGTAAAGGACTTCCATCTTCAGGTCCTCTCCCCTCCGGATGAATCCTATTCTTCATCCTCACTGAACTCTGGCCATTTACCGAACAATCCAGCTTTCTTCTGCCTCTGTTTCATGCCATCCTCTGCCTAGAAAGTCCCTCTTTTCCTAAGCAGAGAACTCCTACATAGCCTTCAAAGCCCTCCTCAAGTATTACCTCCTTCCTGTAGGCTTCTCTTTTTTGCCATTCTCCCAAGCCGTGGACACTGTATTGCAACTGTTTACAGATTTCTTATTCCTAAGGCTAAGAGCTCTAAGAGTGCATGGGTTGTCTTTGTTTCTTTATAATCTAGGGTCTAGAACAGTTGCTGAAGGTGACTTTTGTTGAATAAATATACATAATTGCTTCATAAGCCTCAGTTCTTGATATCCAAATAATTAATGCACTGCAGGCTTTAAAAATTATTTACCATCTAATTAGGTTAAATATGTTCCCTGAAAGCTTTTTAAAATTATTATTTTCACTATTAGTAAAAATTCAGAGTGAATCCTCAACCCAGTACAGACAAATGTAGCAAACATTTCCAAGAGTGGAAACCCAGAGTAATGATTCTCAACCATATTTGGTCAGATGTGGAATTGCATTTTCCATGGCTTAACTTGTCCTTTTGCAGTGTGTACTCTTTTTAAGGATATGCAGTGCAGGTTACTTGCTAATTATGTTGGATTTTTCTTTAATTTTTATGCTTCTGGGTGAACTCAAGAAATAAAGGGTCATGACATCATGTAAAAATTCACCTTTTTTGCTGTCGGGCATTGTCTCTTCGTTTTCCCAGTTCCCTGCATCAACCTGCCACTGATGTATTTGAAAAACGTTTGAGCTGAACAGTCCAGCTAAATGATGCATTTTGTTAATATGGTACCTTTTCCATAGATGGCTTTAAACTTGGATATTTTTATTATTGTGAAACATATAAAACCTTCTCACAGTCCCCTGTGGTCTACCATGACTTCTGAAAGAATAGAGGCTCTTTTGTCATTTGAAAACTGCCATGTCTTTGATTTTTTTCACCCAGCAGTCTTAAAGTTCATAAGTACAGACTTTTTTCTCAAGATTTCTTTGTGTATCTAACTCTTTTTCTGCAAAAGTAGCTTTTTTTTTGTTTTAGATAGTATAGCCTGTCATTTTGGACAATTTGGAAAATTCAGAAAAGGATGAGAAGAAAAGAGTCCTTGTTAATAATTCCACCATCCTATACTCAGAGACTGATTTTGTTTCGATATTAGCATATTTGCTATTGCTAAGATATTGGCATATTTCTTTTCATTGTATTTTTTCAAACAGCTTTGACAAAATAAGCTGCTCGTATTTAAAGTGCACAATTTGAGGGGTTTGGCATATTTGTACACTCATGAAATCCTCACTTCAGTTAAGAAAAGGAACACCACCCAAAGTTCCCTGGTGCTCTCTTGGTAATCCCTCTTCCCAGTCCTCCCCACCCCCATCCCCAGGTAACCATTTATTTGCTTTCTTTCACTAGACATTAGTTTGCATTTTCTAGAAATTTATGTAAGTGGAATCATACAGTATGTACTTTTGTTTTGGTCTGACTTCTTTCACTCAGCATAATTACTCTGAGTTTAGTCCTTGTTGTATGTTCTTTTTGTTGATGAATAGTATTCTATAGTATGAATGTACCACACTTGTGGTCCAACATTTGGGCTTTCCAGCTATTACAAATAAAGCTGCTGTGAATATTCATGTATGAGCTTTTGTGTAGAAATGCTTTCATTTCTCTTGGATAATTACCTAAGAACTGAGCAGCTGTGTCATATGGTAGGTGTATTTTTGCCTTTTCTTCAGGAAACTGGCAAAGTATTTTCCCAAGCAGCTGAACCTTTTTCCATTCCCATCATCAGTATATGAGAACTCCAAACCATCCTCCACATCATTGTCAACACCTAATATAGTGTTTTTAGCCATTCTAGTGGGTGTTCAATGGATAGCTCATTGTGGTTTTAATTATCTGTTCCCTAATGACTAATGGCATTGGACATCTTTTCTTATTCTTATTGCCACTCATGTATCTTCTTTGGTGAAATATCTGTTCAAATCTTGCACTTTTTAAAATTGTCTTGTGTGTCTTATTATTAACTTGTAAGTGTATTTTATATATTCTACATCCAAGTCCTTTGTTGGATAGGTTTGTCCAGTATTTTCTCCCAGTCTGTGGCTTGCCTTTTCATTTTTGTAACAGTGTGTTTCTGTTGTGCTCTGGGCCACCTCCGTGCCAGAGTGCTCACATTGCATTGTAGGTACCATTTGGTGTCTCCCATCAAAATGCAAGCAGCCCAAGAGAAGGCACTGTTGCTTTATCCATTTTGATTTCTTGACATCCAGCACAGAGCCTGGCCCAGAGTAGAACCAAGAGTTGTTTGAAGAACTGAACATGATACCAGGAAAGGCATTGCCGGGGTCCAGCCCCAGTGGATCCAGGGAATTTGAAGGGGAGATGGCATCCACGATCAGGAAACGACAGCTTATTTAAATGTTAATTAAAGATATAAAGAGTGGTTAAATAAGGATAGCTCAGTGAGAAAATTTAGTGGAGAAAAGAGGCTGAATAATTCAGCCAGAAGGTGAGAGAAAGAACAACATGGGGAGACCAAGTTTCGGTGAACAAGGCCTGCACTTGATTTTCCAAAGTAGTTTTTATACCTTAAGTTATGCATAGAGGATAATGGGGGAAGGGGTAGAGTCATGCAGTAAGCCAGGCTTTCTTCCTGCAAACTTATCATATGCAAAAGTTTAGGTGATTTGCATCATCTTCTGGCCTGGAGGCCTGTTAACATTTTAAGACCCTTTCTTCAGAAAACTTATTTTTCTCTAAAGGTGATTTAGTCAGGCGCCACCCTCCAAAAGCATTAAAGTTGCATTCCTATAGGGCAAAGGTGTGGTGGGCTATAACAAGAAAAAGAATTAACTCAAGGGTCCCAGGTTACAAACATTAAAGCTACTACTTACACCAATTATATTAATCAATACACTGCCAGGGACACAGCAGATAAGGGATATGGAAATTTAGCAGCGAACATTGGCCCAACAAGTGAAAAACGCTTCACCAATACAATTTCTAATCAATCTTTTAACTGCTCGAAGGAATCTGTATTTATTCAGTTTAGAACATCTCATGCCTCTCACAGTTGGGAGGCTCTGAGCAATCACATGTGGCCGGAAAAACCTATTCAGGCAGGCTAGAGGACTCCAAAGGAGTTTGTAGGTTGAAACACTGTCACACCCAGGAATTATTAACTGGAGCTGTAAGTTAACTCTTTTTTCAAAGAGAGGTAGTGGAGGACAGCCCCCTGTAAAGTCAGAGGTGTAGGTGAGAGCACAAAGCAGAAAGTAGGCAGACTCTGGTTTTGTGGGTAGATGCTCGAGAATTTCCAGGGGGACTCCTGAGGCTCGATACCGCCTTTCGTATGCCGAGCCTCCTTCCTCATGACCTTTGCCACGGGCGGAGCTCCTGCTCCCGGCAAGGCATGACTGTTTTGTAAAGAATTATAGCAGTAGTGCAGAAATGGCTGTTGGAAATCAGCCAGGTCAGCATTTCCCTCTCCAGACCCAGAGCCAGCAACTAGAAAAGCTTTGCGTCCTTGTCTGTGGAATGAGGGGGAGGCAAGGGGGAAAGGGCTGGCGTTAATGTCAGGACTTGGTCTTTAGTCTCAGCAGGAATCATCAGTAAGCCCTAGATCGAGAAGTAGGAGGTAGGAGGAAAGGTTATTAAGGACAGTATCTGAGCGTGAGACTAAGATCATCTTCATGTCTTTCCACAGATTACTTGTTAAAAGAAAAAATAAATACTGTAGAGCAGATGCATAAAAATATAAATGTATCAATACTTACTGCCACGGAACTGTACACTTTAAAAATGTCTAAAATGATAAATTTTGTGTTTACCACAATTTAAAAAATAGACAAAAGGGAAAGTATACAATAGAAAAAGTAAGCAATACATATTTTAATGAAGTGATCAAATTTACATCACCAATAAGGACAAATGGACATCTTGTGGCTCTGGATATGAAGCCTGAAAGGGGCCCACTGACAATTGTACAGTGTTCCAACCTCAATCCGACCACGAGGGGTCATCATACAGACCCACATAATGGGTCACACTATACAATAACTAGCTTGTATTCGTCAGAAAAATATCAATGTCATAAAAGGTAAAGACAGACCGAAGGACTGTTCCAGATTAAAAGATGACTGAAAAGCTATGATAACTAAATGTAGCACATGATCTGGGATTAGATCTTGCACCAGGAAAAAGAAGTTTCTTCTTTTAAAAACATTATTTATTTATTTGGCTGCATTGGGTCTTCTTCGCTACATGTGGGGTCTTTTCTGCCTTAGGTGGGATCTTTGTGGTGCATGAACTTCCTAGGTGTGGCACAAGGGCTCAGTTGCTCTATAGCAGGTGGGATCTCAGTTTCCCCACTGGGGATCAAACCTGTGTTCTGCATTGCAAGGCAGATTCTTAATCACTGGACCACCATAGAAGTTCCTCTTCTTTTTAAAAAAAAAGGTAAAACACCTATTGAAACAATTGGTAAACTTGGAATATAAACTGTAGATTACTAGAAGGATTAGACCATTGTTAAATTTCCTGAATTTGATAATTGTTCTGTAGTTATAGAAGAGACTATCCTTGTTTTTAGGAAACACACATTGAAATATTTAGGGAAGTGGAATGACGTATACAACCTACTCTCAGGTAATTTAGAAGTAATAAATGTTAATGCTGAAGCACATGTGACAAAATGTTAAGAATGGACGACTCTGTACAACAGTTATGCAGGAGTCTTGCACTGTTTTTGCAAACTTTTCTGTAAGTTAAAAAGCACTTCAAAACAAGTTTTTAATTGCTTTGGGATTGATTTACTAAATGTTACAGCCATATAAGGGCATACTTAGCAGTCATTAAAAATACATTTATTGGCATAGAAACAAGTTCATAATATATAATTGACTGAGGCAGGCAAAGTGCAGTATGATCTGTTTTATTCAGAACAAAACAAAAATCTCCTTTTCTGAAAAAGAGTCTGAAAAGATGTGTACCAAAATGTTAGTTCTGGGGATCTCTGAGTTATGGAATAACTCAGCAATAACTCTCTGAGGGCTTTCCATCTAGAGAAAACAAAAGTTGGAGAAGACTTAAAATGGAAGATAAGGAATTTTTCTTTTCTTAATTCCGGAGTGTGATGTAGGAAGTTGAAAGAACTTTGAGCTTTGGCTACAGAAAGAGATTACTGAAGAATGCATGTACCCAACTCAGAGGATTCCCAATCAGTCCATGAACTTGGGTGCCATAACTGATTGGAAGAAGTTGGATTTTAGGGACCTCATGGAATGCATAAACACTTTTCTTCTGTTCTCCTTTTTTCCCAGTGGGCCCAGGAACTATCACCATATCCCTGGTCTGCTTAATTCTGAGGACCTGGAAGATCTAATAGTCACTTTTCAAAGATGCTGTCTTTGAACTCTCTCACTCAGAGGGCAACTCTAACAAAGACAAAAAGCACAGCAGTAGTAGTATCATTAGTGTGTGGAGTCAAAGTTGACCCTAATCTACTTTCTCTCGGCCTTCGCTCATGGTTGACTCTGCTTCTGGACCTCTAACCAAATTATCTGATCATCATCTATCACGTTTACCCTTTGAGACTGTGTTTTCCTGTGAATTGAGCATCATGTCACAGTCTTCTACTTTTTGTTCAAAATGTTTTAATGAATTTGTTTCACATCCTTCATTTCTGAGTCTTGAATTCTTCATCGGATCCTTTAATGTTGTTTCTGAGCATGGCTTTGAGGACTTTTGCTTGTTACAGATTGTGCCTCTTGAGATATGTTGGACTTTCTTGTCATCTTGACACTGATTTACCAGAATGAACTTCTTGGGAGAACACGGTTGCGAAGAAATTGTTCTGCTCTAACAGCAGATGATTTTCATTAGTTTTGCTGACTTTGAGGACCCAGTGCATGCACTTTGAAAACTGCAATGATCTGCAGGCAGCTGGGTCTGGGCATTTTCCTAATGTGAGCTATTGCCAACTCATTATATCAGCCTTTTATATTCAGAGACGGCAACCCAGTTTATTTATATATATTTCATTTTTTTAAAAAAATACTGCCAAATGGTAAAGGCTTGTTTATTTATTCAATCTCACATCTTACTTGACTTTAAAAGTCTAAGAAATCCTTCTTGTTACTTATTATATCATTTGTCCTTTTTAAAAATCATTTGTCCTTTAAAGCCAAAACGTGCTTAAAAGCAACATGAAACTAACCAAAGGAAAACTCAGTATTCTTCAGGTCATGGGTATTCAAACTGTGAGGGTGTCAGAAAATATTTATTCCTATTTTTATCTTAACTGCCTCCCTCTCCCTTTCAGGAGCAAAATAGCTGAAAAGTTTGCAAATACATTCATTTGCCTATGTAGTCATTTCCCCCTTGGGTTTGGAATAATATTCTTCAACGACTTGAAAAACCTACAAAATCTAGACCTAAAACTATACTCAGAGAGTGAGACAAGACCACAGTACCGCCATGCCAAGCGACAGTTAACCGAGGCAGAAATCAACCTGGGGAGGGTGGTGGTGTTATAGTGAGGAACCTGAGGTCTCATCATAGTCTCAAAGTTATCGGAATGGTGGAGACCCCTGTTTCTGCTGTCAGTGCTCTTAGTGTGAGCAGTAACCTTTGTGAGAGGTGGAAGCCAGACAGCCAGGGAGGCCCAGCTGTGGGTCCTTTGAGCCCCATCTTGAATATATCTTGAATATCTTTGGAGCCACAAGCCCAGTACTGTCCCCAATCCCAGCTTTCAGTTGTCTCCTGTACCTCTACCTCCACTCTTGCCTTCCCCATCCATTCCCTAAAGGGTTAATCTTGAAATGCTAACATGATCATGACTCTCCCTCCTCTTTAAACCTCAACAGTGGCTTCCCATTCTGTTAGGCTAAAATCCCATTGGTACAGGATCAGGCCCAGTCTTTCTCTCATACCTCACCCACTTCCATTCTCCCCTCCTGTCCTGTGGTCCAGCCACAGGGCCTCATTGGCCTTCCTTTAGTTCCTCAGGAGCTCTGCACTCCCATCTGCCTCCAGCTGGTTCAGGCTCCCTTGTTACAGCATCTCATACAGCCATGTCCATCTTCTGCAGAGCACTTCCCCTCAGCTTATATTTTTTATGGCCTTTCTTTAACTGTAAGCTCTGTCAGGGAAGAGGACCCAATGCTGCCGTATCACCAGCACCAAACCCAGTGATGTGGTTAGATCAGTAGGACTTAAGATGAAGTCAAGGTTGGTTTACCATTTTCTGCTGAGAAGGATTCAGTTCATTTCAGTTCAGTCGCTCAGTCGTGTCCGACTCTTTGTGACCACATGAACTGCAGCACGCCAGGTCTCCTGTCCGTCACCAACTCCTGGAGTCCACCCAAACCTATGTCCATTGAGTTGGTGATGCCATCCAACCATCTCATCTTCAGTCATCCCCTTCTCCTCCTGCCCTCAATCTTTCCCAGCATCAGGGTCTTTTCAAATGAGTCAGCTCTTCACATCAGGTGGCCAAAGTATTGAAGTTTCAGCTTCAACATCAGTCCTTCCAATAACACCCAGGACTGCTCTCCTTTAGGACGGACTGGTTGTATCTCCTTGCAGTCCAAGGGACTCTCAAGAGTCTTCTCCAACACCACAGTTCAAAAGCATCCATTCTTCGGCGCTCAGCTGTGTTTATAGTCCAGCTCTCACATCCATACATGACCACTGGAAAAACCATAGCCTTGACTAGACAGAACTTTGTTGGCAAAGTAATGTCTCTGCTTTTTAATATGTTGTCTAGGTTGGTCATAACTTTCCTTCCAAGGAGTAAGCGCCTTTTAATTTCATGGCTGCAGTCACCATCTGCAGTGATTTTGGAGCCCAGAAAAATAAGGTCAGCCACTGTTTCCCCATCTATTTCCCATGAAATGATGGGACCGGATGCCATGATCTTCGTTTTTTGAATGTTGATCTTTAAGCCAACTTTTTCACTCTCCTCTTTCACTTTCATCAAGAGGCTCTTTAGTTCTTCTTCACTTTCTGCCATAAGGGTGGTGTCATCTGCATATCTGAGGTTATTGATATTTCTCCCGGCAGTCTTGATTCCAGCTTGTGCTTTCTCCAGCCCAGCATGTCTCATAATGTACTCTGGATATAAGTTAAATAAGCGGGGTAACAATATACAGCCTTGACATACTCCTTTTCCTATTTGGAACCAGTCTGTTGTTCCATGTCTAGTTCTAACTGTTGCTTCTTGGCCTGCATACAGGTTTCTCAAGAGGCAGGTCAAATGGTCAGGTATTCCCATCTCTTTCATAATTTTCCACAGTTTATTGTGATCCACACAGTCAAAGGCTTTGGCATAGTCAATAAAGCAGAAATAGATGTTTTTCTGGAACTCTCTTGCTTTTTCGATGATCCAGCAGATGATGGCAATTTGATCTCTGGTTCTTCTGCCTTTTCTAAAACCAACTTGAACATCTGAAAGTTCATGGTTCACGTATTGCTGAAGCCTGGCTTGGAGAATTTTAAGCATTACTTTACTAGCGTGAGAAAGATTAGCTCCACAAATTGGTATGATTGCATCATTGCTACAGAGGGACTAAACAGCTTCCATTTACCTCTTGAGTAAATTCTTGTCTGTTACGACATTGCAGCAATCATTAAATTCTGTAAGTTTTCTATGCAAAGTACACTGGCTCAAACTTACTTGGTTCAGTTGCTGAACCCGTCCTACCTCCCCTTCAAAGCATTTCTCAGCCTTTTCTGGAAGTTCCTAAAGTGCAATAGTTGCAATGTCTCATCCACCCTGTCCTTGCCCTCTTGCTCTGCTCGCCTGATTCTCCCCTGCACTGCTCTTAAAACCACTTGAAGAAATAATACACTGGCCCTTTTGATAGTTCTCCTGTGAGAACACCATGTCCAAACCCAGGTTGGCTGCCAGGGTTTTGATACAAGGGGTCTTCCCTAAATAAAGGAAACGTTTGACCCAGACAGATGTAAATTTCCACCCCTAGAGGCCAAAATTGTTTAAAAAGTTTAAAAACAAACAAAAATAACGACAAAAATCTTTAAGTTGCAGTCATCGGCCAAGACATATATGTATTGCCTTATATAATTGTCACAAAAAGTCCTGTCATGTCTGTGTTACTGTCTTCATTTTAGAAATGAGAAAAATTGAGCCTCTGGGATGTTGAATGACTCTTTGAAGTCACACAGCAGCGGAGCTGTAATTCAAACTCAGGTTTAATGACTTGAGCTCTTAACCAGTATTTTACACTGCAGGCCAAGGTCAATAGAAATGGATGACATAGGGACTTGCATACAATTAATTTCAATTAGCCCCTGTAGACCAAAATCATTCTGTAAAGGCAATATCCAAAGAGGCTTTGGATATCCAAATTTATCCAAAGATAAGTTATTTATATAAAGACATTCAGAGTATATTCCTAAATGTGAGCTTCATCATCTTAATCTTTTAGCTCTATACATGTTCACATTTAAGGTATTTTTTCCCCAGGTCTATATTTCTAAATATGTGTTTCTCCTTGTAACCACATAACCTCCTGACACCACCCAAGCTGGGGCCTCTCTGTGCAGAGTCCCTTGGCCCGAGTCTCTCTTCAGCAGCTCATGTGACGCTCCCTCAGGTCTCGGCACAGTCATGGGGTCACGCTGCCCAGCTTGTGCTTATTCTTAGTTTCAGGGAGTGTGGGGATGGACTTCCTGCCAGAATCCTGCCTTGAAATGCCAGGTAACTGACCACAAGCCATGGCCCATCCTATGCTATTTATAGCAAGTGACAAAAAATAGCCTCACCTCTCTGAAAGGTGTTATTTGTGCCATATGCCCACTGGCCTCCTACCATCTGACAGGCACTTCTCTTCAGACCTCAGGAGGTGACAAGACTGTGTGCTCACACAGACCCAGAGGCACCATGTCCCTCAAGTGTGCACAGCTCCTGCCCCGGAGGCAACCAGGGAGGCGAGGCACCAAGGCAGGGCCTCAGCACTAGGGTCAAGGCAGAACATAGGAGCAGACTCAAGGAAGAAGACAGGAGCTTGGGGAGGAGGAGTAAGAGATGACCAAGCCCAGCTGGTGGAGTTGGGTGCAGTATCAGGGTGAGATCGTGGACACAGTTGATCTGATTCTGAGCCACAAATGCCCCAGAGACACACTGGTCTCTAAGCCTGGGCTGGGGCTGTGTCTGGGGCTGAAGAGGTTAATGGAAAGGGCTGGAGTGACCAAAGAGTGTAGACAGACCCTGTCCCTTTATAGCTGTGTGCGGATGAGCAACTTACTTCATCTGTCTGGGCAGTTTCCTTATCTGAGAGGGTAGCCCTAGAGGAACAACTCCATGTTAAGTGTGCGTCAGAATCACCTGGGACTTTGTTAGACTCGGGAGGCCCTGTATATTGATTCAGGAGGTCTGAGAGGATGCTGGGGATCTGGATGTTGTGCAGGTTCCCCAGGAGATTCCGAGCCCCACACTAGTGTTGGGGAGCCCCTGTACCAAGTGAGTCCCAAGGGGTCTTCCAAGTCAAACATCCCTTTATGCTAAAGTTTACTTAACAAGTATAAGAAAGCATAGAAGATGGGCATTCACCTCACTCAATTATTAGCATCACAATCACTTTATCAGTTGTTTGTTGTATCCCGAGAAATATCCATTGAGAGCTTATTCAAAGACAGTTTTTTTGTGTGTCAGGCTGAATCTGGGCTTGATTTCGGTGGCCCCCTGCCCCCACTCCCCACCCCCACCCATCCCCCACATCCTCTTCTAGGCCCTCCCTCTCGCCTGATTTAGTCTCTCCCACGGATCACAAACCAGGAACCAGAAAGACCAATCCAGACAGTACACACATGAATTTTACTTAGTCTGCCCAGTGTTAAAAAAACAAAATTCAACTGAGTAAATTTGAAGATCAAATTGGCTTTATTCACCCCATCTAGTTAAATAGAAAGAGGCTCTGAGGAGTTGTATAAAATGAAAGCTGTTTATAGGTAAAAGGAGAATGGGTCAAGAAGCTATCAGCCGAAGAGAAGAAAGGATTGTTTCTGGCCACAGTGTCTTCTTTTGGGGGCAGGGAGCAGCGGGGGTCTTTATCATGCAGATAAACCTCACTCTGGTAGATTGGACTTTTCAGATTGACTGTTTCAAAGGTCACATTTCTAGGAGGGATTGAAATTGCAGTGAGTCTTGGTTTGCTGTCTGAAGGAGCCATGACTCCATTTGAGGCTGAATATTTCTTTTTAACATCAGTATCTTTTAGAGTCTGAATTTGCGTGAGGTCAGACTGGGCATTTGCTTTCCAGCTCACCACAGGCCCGCCACAATGAATGTGTTATGCCAGTGGCGTCCACGCTTCACCCTCCCTGCCTAGACCCTGATGTTAGATCTGAGCTCAACTCCTGTCTGCAGCCCAAACCTCTTTCTGAGCATCAGACCCATAGATTCAGATGCCTCCTGGATATATAATCCATGGAAGGCCTCGTGTGTCATGCAGGGCTAAATAAATTGTAGCTATGGCTTCCTTGGTGGCTTATCTGCCTGCAATGTGGGAGACCTGGATTCAATCCCTGGGTTGGAAAGATCCCCTGTAGAAGGGAATGGCTACCCACCCCAGTATTTTTGCCTGGAAAATCCCATGGACAGAGGAACCTGGCGGGCTACAGTCTATGGGTTGCAAAGATTTGGACACGACTGAGCAACTTCTATTCACTCACTCAGAGGTATTGTTATCCCTATTGTGCATATCATCTTAGGATCTCACAGGCACCTCAGCTCAACCTGTTCAAAGCACTAAGTCACCTAGACTGGGAGCAACTCTGGGCTCTTCTCTCTCCTTCATTTCAATTTATCATCACACCTTATGCAAAATCTCTCTTGATTCCATCTAGTTTTCTCCATCTCTGCTGTCATCATCCTAGTCCCAGGCACCATCATTTTTTGCCAGAACTGTGTAGTTATCTAATTATTCTTCTGCACACATCACTGTTTCCATCTAATCCATTGTTCAATTTGAAGCCACAGTTTTACTAAATCAACCTGATCTTGCCTCTCCCTGCCTGCCTCTTGAGAGGAGTCCTTTGGACAGCAAGGAGATCAAATCAATCAATCCTAAAGGAAATCAACCCTGAATATTCATTGAAAGGACTGATGAAGCTGAAGCTCCAGTCCTTTGGCCACCTGATTCGAAGAGCTGACTCATTGGAAAAGACCCTGATGCTCTGAAAGATTGAAGGCAGGAGAAGGGGATGGATGATAGAGGATGAGATGGTTGGATGGCATCACTAACTCAATGCACATGAGTTTGAGCAAACTCAGGGAGGTAGTTGAGGACAGGGAAGCCTGGCTTGCCGCAGTTTATGGCGTCACAAAGAGTCAGCCTTGAGTGAGCGAATGAAAAACTCCCTGCCTTCAGTGGCTTCCCAGTGCCCCAGGATAAAATCCAAATTCCTCACCAAGACCCTCCACCGTCTGCCTCCTGCCTGCTCCCCAGCTGCCTCTGGCAGTCTGCGTTGCAGCCATCTGAGACTTGTGTTGTCTCTGGGACGTGCCCCCAGAGGTCTCTGGCCTCTGGGCTATCACATAGGCCATTCCTCTTTCTGGAAAGCTGTTCCCCCAACTGTTCACTTGAAAAGTTTGTACATTTTCTCCTTAGCTTACTGGCTTAGCTGTCACTTTCTCAGAGGGTCTTCCCTGATGCCAAGCAAGGAGCCAGCCCCCCTGCTACGAGCTCCCAGAGCCCCTATGCTTCCCCTGCCTAGTGCTCGTCACCCTGAGTTCTGAACGTACCCGCTTCCAGACCATGGCCTTGTGAAGGCATGGACTGTCACCTGCTAACTGTTCACGGCTCTCTCTTCCGTGCTTGAAACACAGAAGTGCACAGGAACTGTTTTCTGAGGAAAGGAAGAAAGGGAGAGAAGAAGAAAGTGGAAGGGGAACCAGAAAGGAGCAACAAGCACCTTCTGGCCGAACAGAGGACTAGAGTGGACACGTCCTGCCCCACCACTGCCCTGAAGTTGAGAGCTCCTGAGGACAGGCATCCTCTCTTATTCAGTGTTGTAGCCTCAGCATCTAACAAAGAGCAAGTGAACTGTGGAGGCTGTGGAATGAATGAATTTACTTTGAGTCCCTGACCTAGACTGTAAACAACGGTATAACCAGCCAGAAAACCACTGGTTTTGTAATAAGCCTCAAGCAACAGTTTGACTTTTTAATGTTCATGTGTATAAACTCTGATAAAGATTAAAACCTAAAAAAGATGAAACAGTGGAAAAATTCTTACTGAGTACCCTATGGTCATTGATACTCAGTCGTGTCCAACTCTTTGCAGCCCCATAAACTGCAGCCCACCAGGCTTCTCTGGCCATGGAATTTTCCAGGCAAGAATACTGGAGTGGGTTGCCATGCCCTCTTCCAAGGGATCTTCTGGACCCACAGATCAAACCCATGTCTCCTCTGTCTACTGCATTGGCAGGTGGATTCTTTACCAGTGAAGCAACTGGGAAGCCCAAATACCCTATGGTCACCACCAGTCAAATCAAATTGGTTATGAACTTACAAACAGGAAGTCTGTTATCCAAATGTAATGAAGCCATCACTCAACTCTTAAAGAAAATATCATTCTTAAAGTCAAAGGAACACGTAAAGAAAATGCAATTCATTCACGGGACTAAAATGTAGATTTTGGCTTCACCTACTTTATCTACTAAGCCAGAATGAAGGACAAACGTGTGCTTTGGCTCTCCAGAGCCTGAACTTTGGGCCTGGACCACCACTTAACTGTACAAATGCATGCCTTTGGGAAATTGATCCAGCCTCCCTGCTCTACTTTCTTTCCTATACAATGGGGAAATGAGATCTACCTTGCAGGACGGTTTTGAAGATGAATAACAAAATGTAAAACACTCAGTGCGGCCCTGGTGACCAGGTGCTCATCAATTCCATTGTTTGAAAGTACTCCTGCATTTTAATTATTTAAAGGTTGGTGGCCTGGCTCGGAGTTGCAGGGAGCTCAGGAAATGCTGTACTCCCAGTGGGAGGAGGCACTATTTCTTTGCTGTCAGTGCCTTAAAAGAATGAGGAAAAGGTGGCAGGGAACTAGGAAAGCAATTGCAGCAAAGAAGCGGGGGAAATAAAAATGGGAGAATTTGGTTCTCACTGGACCTCAGTCACACTGAAGAGCTGGGCTTTCTTCTCCTCTTCTCCTTTCCTTCTCTCTTGTTCAGGAGGAGTCTCCTCAGGCAGTGCAGCCAGGGGCAGGATCCCAGTGGGAAGAAGAAGGAGCCTTACTTCTCCCGCCTGCTTGTCTCTCCAATGCTTCTTTGGAGAAATGAAATTCATATTCAGACATTTAAACAAAATAGCACTTTTTAAAAAAATGATTTTGAAGGCAAATCATGTTCATTCTGGAAAATTTATACAAACAAAAAGAAGAAAAAAATTATCCAAAATTCCACTGCTACATCACTACTGAAACTCTTTGGGAGTCTATCCTTTCAGAGTTTTTTCTAGGCGATAAGGGCATAAGCCAGTGTGTTCCTATAAAAACAAATGGGATCGAATGCTACGTACTGTTTTGTAACATGATCTTTTTCACTGACGACTTCCCATGTCAATAAACGAATGTATCTAATGTCGTGATGGGTGACACCAGTGGATGCTCAGGTGGCTGGCCCCTGGCACCTGCGGCGCCCTCCCTGGAAGGAGACACGTAGCTTGCTTCTGTGAAACATGTGAGAAGCTTTATAGGCAAACCTTTATGCAATCCGCAATTGTTTTCTTACAACAAATTCTCACATTCAGTCTTAATTTTCTCAAAAAAAAAAAAAAAGACAATATGATTTAATCTGTTTAATCATAAGTCGACTTCTTTGAAGAAGAAGGAAGAGACTATAACTTAGCATGATGCTTTTTATTTCTGACTTTGTTCAGCGTCTACATTTATCTCAGTAGTGCTCAGTCGCTCAGTTGTGTCTGATTGTGACTCTATGGACTGTCACCCTCCAGGCTCCTCTGTCCATGGGATTTTTAAGGCAAGAATACTGGAGTGGGCTGCCATTCCTACTCCAGGGGATCTTCCCGACCCAGGTATCGAACCCCTGCGTCTCCTGCATTGTCAGGCAGATTCTTTACCCTGTGAGCCGTCTTTTATCTCAAATATAGCCTTATTTCTAGACAATAAACTTAAGAAACAAGACACAGTCACTGTCCTTAAAGAGATTACAAGCTCATAGCAGATGTAAGAGACACAGTAATTCTCTCATTTGCACAAAAATACCCAATTTTTTACCAGGAGAAGTGAAGACAAGATGGACACAATATTAATAATAATAGCCAGTGTTTAATGAGAACTTACTATATCTGTGAACTGTTAGTGTCTTACATGTTATACTGTATTAGATGACTTATGATTTAATTCTCAGTCAGCCTATGAAGTAGGTACCAGTGTTGTGAACATTACATTATTGTGGGAACTGGGGTACAGAGAAGTTAAGTAACTTGCCTAAGGTAACCCAGCTAGTGAGGGGTGGAGCTGGGATTTGATTCTAGGCCCACTGAAGCTGGGTCCCACTAGGCTGAAACTCAGTGGTTGGGCTGGGAAACAGCATTGTGGTGACCCAGAATAAGCACTGTAATATAATTTCCCAGGTACTGCGGTCTGAAAACGGGCTTGCTGACGTCCCCCATGGTGGGCTTCATGGTGACCAATCAGTGCACCTTCCACACACCTGTCAGCTTTCCTCAGATCCCCGTGGCCGCATTGGCCGTGGAGAAAGTGGGGCGCTCCAGCGTGCACTACCGCCTTGCTCTGTTCCCTCCTAAGCCCACCAAGGAGACGCCTTCTGTCAGCCACTGGGACCTCAGCGATGGCTTCTTCTTCGGCCACCCCAAGCTGGCTCACTTTGCCTCTTTGGCCTGCACCACAGGGTCTTCAGTCCACGTCTTTGTCAATCCAGCCACCAGCAAGCCGCTGGGCCTTCCCGAAGACTTCCGGAGGGGCCTCCTGCGGCTGATGAGCCCGGCTCCAGGGTGAATGTCTGTATGGGAGTCACGCCTGCTAGAAAATAAAGTGTAGATGATCCTCTTAACAGTCTCTTCTGTTTAATTGAACTACATTTGATTTATTTATGTTTGGTTTCAGGTGTACAGCAGAATGATTCAGTTATATATATATATATATATAAAAAATATGTATGTATGTATGTGCTTTATATTATTTTCCATTATAGGTTATTACAAGATGTTGAATATAATTCCCTGTACTATACAGTAAATCTCGTTGCTTATCTTTCTGGGGCATGGGGAGGGCTGTGCCATGCAGCTTGTGGGAGGGATCTTAGTTCCCCGACCAGGGACTGAACCCAGGCCAGGTCAGGGCAGTGAAAGCCCGGAATCCTAACCACTACACCACCAGGGGACATCCCATGTTGCTTATCTATTTAATGCTCAATAGTTTGTATCTGTTATTCCTTTACTCCTAATTTATCCCTCTCTACGCCTTTTCTTCTTTGTAACTAAAAGTTTGTTTTCTCTGTGAGTCTGTTTCTATTGTGTATTCAGATGCATTTGTATTATTTTTTAGACTCCACTTATAAGTGATATCATATAATATCTGTCTTTGTCTTGCTTTGCTAAGTATAATGTTCTCTATGTCCATCCATGTTGCTGCAAATGGCAATATTTCCTTCTCTAGATGATTTCTTTTTATTCCTTAGCATGTTTTTTTCCACCCTGAGGAGAGGGTATTTTTTATCCTTTATGAGTGTCACCTTGCTTCACCAATCAAGCATCCCTGTGCATCAGGCCCGGGGCAAAGTGCTTCACACCCAGGGTCTCGCTGAGCCCCCACACCACCCAGCCAGGCTGGTGCTGCTCTTCCCTCCTTTTTCAAAGAGGAAAATGAGGTTTGGAGGGTGCAAGTATCGATAACTGGCCTAAAGTCATTCAGCTAGTGAATGAATTTGTCTCTCAACTCACCTGAGCATGCTGGCTACAGGCATCTTTATCTCCAGTAGCATGGCCACATACTTGCTGTGATTTAAAACCACTAATCTGATATGAGTCTTTAAATGTCTTCAGCTTCTTACAGTTAATAAAACCATATGAACTCTTTTTTTTTTTTGGTAAGATGTGAACTTTAAAAAAAAAGGAAAAAACAACGTTCTTTTCTGTATTTAAAACAACAAACACACCTTTGACAATTTTCTGATAAATTCACGACCTCCATCAGTCACTAATGGCATGTGTTGCAATCTAAAAGTAAACCTTTGATGCTGAAATATGTAAGAACCCTGCTTTGGTATAATAACGAAAATGGTTACCATTTCCTGCGCACTGGCCATACAAAATGCTTTATGGTCATTACCTTAATTCATCCTTATTTCTCTTCTATAAAGTAGGAGTTATTGTTGCCATTTTTCAGATGAGAACATTGAGGTTTTAAAAAGAACAACTGGAGTTGGGGAAGGTGTTCTAGTCCAACCTCTGTCTCAGTCCTGAGAGAGGGAAACGCACAAGCTTAATCTGTCTGGGCCTCAGTTTCTTCCTCTGAAAATATAACCTTTCCTGAATGTTTTTGATTGTACTAAGACTCTGACCTGCTTTTGAAATGAGTTTCAAATTGCCACGACACACAACTAGCTTTGGAATACCCTGACCATGATACAAACAACATTAAAAGCTATTCCTTTGTCATTTAATTCATTCAATTTCACCTAGTGATAGATTGATTTTTAGGTTTTAAAACACTTCGTACAAGAATTCTAAATCTCGGCAAGACCATTAAGCAGCAGCCTGGTTGGTAGGCATAGATTTATCTGACCTCTGGCATTTGACCTCCTCAGGAAGGTCAACGGGGAAAACCCCCTTTTTGTGAGTCTCACTTCTCTGCTCTTGAGTTCTTGCGTGTGCACTGCTCACCTTGTCTCTTGGCTGTGGACACCTCAGTTCATGAGGAGGAGGAAGAAGATCCCAGCCAGAGGAGGAGCAGAGAGGGTCTGTAAATCCCAACGTGGTCAGTGCAGGTTGCTCGGGATTTAGGGAGGTGTTGATTAAAACTTCCTTCTTTCATTGGCAAAGGTATTCTGATCTGGCCAATCAATCATATAGTCACCTAACTTATGAACTGTATTATTTTGGATATTAATTCCCCTTACAGTTCACTCACTTATAAAATGGAAAAAATCATAATATTACCACTGGTTACCCAGGAGTGCCAGTCACCAATGTTTTTAACACCCTGACCCCTCACCCAGAGCAATAGTAGGATTGCACTTCCTACTCCCCTGAAGTTAGATGTGGTCACCCATGACCTGTTTTGACCAATGAATGGGAGACATGTGCCCACATGACTTCTTTTGACCAATGAATGGGAGACATGGGTCACCTTCAGGAGTGACCATGTTTGCCTGTGCTCCACTCCTCAGTGGACATGGGTGGATATGGAGACGCCCTGCTGAATCCCACACCACAGCTGCCATGGACAATTGCTCAGAACCAAAGAGTTTGAGAAAGGAAAAATTGTCTGTTGCTGTAAACCACTGAGATGGTATGATTTTTACTGCAGCTTAACCCAGCATATCCTCTTTCTTACAAGTAACCTCAGAGGGCTGTTGTGAGGGTTCAACGGTTAGTGTATATAAGTCCTTGGCATGGTGCCTGGTACAGGTATTATTAGTATTTACGTAGGAGAAAAGAAATACTGTGTGCTCCCACTACACAAATACCTCCAAGGTAGGAAAGTAACCAATCCTCACATTCATTTTCTTTCATGAGTCTCTGTGGGAAATTGGGCACTATTTTACAGGAGAAGAATCAGAGAGGTACTTAAAGCACACGGGATGATGGGATGCATTATACCTAGGGTGTGTTTCCCCAGTCCCGGACCCTGGAAATGACATATTTGAGAGTGCAGATGGATACTTGGAAATGGCTCCAAGTTCATGTAAATCTTATGAGTTTGAGTGCTGATGACACAGTCTTTCCACTGCTCAAAATTTTAATGCTTCAACATGAGCCAAAGTGTTAGATGTTATGGTACTCATTGGTTTTTTGGTGGGAAATGCTAGCATTATGAACTTGCTTTAAGAATACAGAGAGAATTAAAAAAAAATACAGAAAGAGCCAAATCTTAGTTGCATGTAGTTGGAGGAAGCTGACTTTTACTATAAAGGTGGCAAAATAAATCTAGAAAGAGTCTAAAATGCAGTCAGCCATTCACTACTCTGCAAGATGTTTTTGCTGAGCTACTAACAAGTGGCCATGTATCTATTGTTTGCTGGGCACTTCTGAGCAGTTATGACTCCTGCCTTTGCTAACAAGGAACAAGTACAGTAATCCAAGCGGGTGAAGAAAGTCTTCAGGTGTGCAGATTTTCTAACTACATCTTTGTTACACTCGAATTCATTCGAAAATCTACAGTAAGAGACAAGAGATACAAAATACATGTTCATGTTTTGCTTGGACAGATTTTGGCTCCTAGCAATTAATGCTTTCAGTCACATTAAGCATATAGATAATGCTTTGTGACATAACAGTATTTCCCATTACAGATCAATTTTGTAGCATTTGTTCATAATCAGACTTGAAATGTTACCTAGAAACAAAATATGTTTTCCTTGAAACAGTCAGACCCTATTAGAAATCTAAGGCTTTACAAATCACCATGTTAACAGCTATGTCCCCTAGCTAAGGTTTTCTTTCCTTAAATAGTGTTAAATTCAGCCCCAGAAGCACTAGTCTCTTTGAGGGTTCTCGTCTATGTGCACTGACTTGAAAGGGAAAAACTTAGTGTTCAAAATATATTTAACATCTGACTATGTACAACTTAATAAACCAGCTGGTATTCCCTTTTGGGGGAAAAATAATGTTAGCACCTTTTAAAAGTGTTAGGCTTATAATTAGGTTACACTATATTATTTTCTTATTTTTTTAAAGACAGGTTCTTATTTCTTAAAAAAAAGTGTCAGCCTATTTCTAGGTAAGTGAGTTATTCTCATTTCCTGACCACATAATCATATACTGCGAGTGAGCAAAAAATAAAGGGGATATATGTAAGATTCAGAGAGTTGGAGCAATAAAATTTAGTATTAAACAACAGAGATTTTGGAGCAAGGAACACTTGGATTTGCATTCTGGTCCTGCCATTTGATAACTCTGGAATCTTGGCAAATTGCTTTTCATTCAGCAACTTTTAGCTATTTAAAAAAAATTTTTTATAGAATTCTGCTGCCCGCACCCCCCAACCCCAGGAGTATTCTCTTTCATTAAAGCTAACCATCTCTCATTCATTCCGCAAATAACTACAGAGTATTTATCGTAGGCTAGGCTTTACTGCTCTACTCTTCTAGGTCCTGGGAACCAGCAGTTGGTTAAACAAATCAGGGTGTTGTCATAGAGCTTGTGTTGTAGCTCAGGGAAGATGGACAGTTTACAAACAAGATGTCAGGCAGTTTAGTTGGTTGATAGGTGCCCCCTGCAAAAGATATGTCTCCCTCCTAACTCCTGGAACCTGTGAATATGAGCTTACTTGGAAAAATGGCCTTTTGCAGATATAATTAAGGATCTAGAGATCAGATCACCCTGGATTATCTAGGTGGGCCCTAAAGCCAATTCCAAGTGTCCTTGTAAGAGACACACAAAAGAGAGACTCACTCAGAGAGAGGGAAGAAGGCCGTAAGACGGATGCAGGGTGGAGTGAAGCAGCCACAGCGAGCACACCTGGAACTACCAGAAGCAGGAAGAAGCAAGAAAGATTGTAGGATTCTCCCTTAGAACATTCAGGAGCACAGTCCTGCTGAGGATGCCATGGTTTGATGACATCACTGGCTCAGCAGACACGAGTTTGAGCAAACTCCAGGTGACCGTGAAGGACAGGGAAGCCTGGTGTACCGCAGTCCATGGGTTGCGAAGAGTAAGACACGACTTAGCTACTGAACAACAGTCCTGCCAACGACTTGATTTCAGACTCCAGCCTGCATTGTGAGTTTCTGTTGTTGAAAGCCACACTTTTCTATGGTAATTTATATAGCAGTCCTAGGAAACAAACATAAATGGCAATATGTACATACCAAGCAGAAAATAAAACAGGGAAATGTGGACTCAAATGCTGTCATTGTTTAGTTGCTAAGTTGTATCCAATTCTTTGGCGACCCCATGGACTGTAGCCAGGGGGTCGTGGTTCCTCTGTCCATGGATTCTCCAGGAAAGAATACTGGAGTGGGTTGCCATTCCTTCCTCCAGGGGATCTTTCTGACCCAGGGATCGAACCTGCAGCTCCTACATTGGCAGGCAGATTCTTTACCATTGAGTCATCAGGGCAGCCTGAGGGACTACTACAAATAATGGAGTTGGGAAGGTCCCCTTTGAGGAATCATGTGAGTTACCCCAGGATGTGTGAAGTGGGGGTTCCCAATGAGAAAGGATGGCAAGTGCAAAGGGCCCAACTTCGAAATGAATTTGGTGTGTTTGAGGACCAGAAAGTCAGTGAGGCTGCTGTGGGAGGTGAAACCTAGTGATGCTGATGAGGTGGGAAAGGACCAGATGCTATAGGGCCTGGTAGGCCTTGGGAGTCCCTTGGATACCAAGGAGATCAAACCAGTTAATTCTAAAGAAAACCAACCCTGAATATTCATTGGAAGGACTGATGCTGAAGCTGAGGCACCAGTACTTTGGCCACCTGATGCAAAGAGGCAACTCACTGGAAAAGACCCTGATACTAGGAAGGCAGGAGGGGACAAAAGAGGATGAGATGGTTGGATGGCATCACTAGTACAATGGACATGAACTTGGGCAAACTCTGGGAGATAGTGAAGGACAGGGAAGCTTGGCATGCTGCAGTTCATGGGGTGGTAAAAAGTCATCAGGCACGACTTGGCGACTGAACAGGCCTTTCAAGAAGCCTAGATTTCCTTCCAGCTGAAACTTGTCTCTGAAAGGTCTTACAGTTAAGACGACCTGCAGTTTCTCTAATTATCATAGAGAAGTACATATTAAATAGGTAAATATGAGTATGTCCTGAACATTCTAGTAGTTGGATTTTTAAAATGTAGAACTTCTTTAACCGTACTCATGTCATCTCATCCCTCTGTTAAATTCTCTATCAGCAGAGAATAATGTCACAGATGGTATGTGTGAAGTCAAACACCACAGGACACAGTAGAAAATCCTCAGAGGGATCCTTTATTCATTCACTTTCTACTTATAAGGTGGAATTTCAACCTGTAAAAGTTCTTTCTTCCAGTTTAGCCAGTGACTTGGAACACTACTTTGTCAACTCCATAGTGTAAGGGGTCCCAGGGCAGGTTGGAAGGCTGTGGATTCACCGGACTGGGAGAGATGGGTTCCGGAGCTCCACTAGGCAGGTTTCCCTAGGACCCCACTCTCTATTCCTGTCCGAGGTCAGCAAGGCAATGGATTGGATTTCTAGTCACTTTTTCAAAGATCAGATCTACTTCATTTACATGTCAAGAAGAATTTCTCAAGTATAATAAAGTGTTTACCATTTTCCTATAGTTCTTCAAATGCCTGACATTCATCTTTTCTCTCTACATTTAAAATTCCTTTCTTTTTCATATTACCTTTCTTAATTGCTTCTTATTGTAAAAAAAAAAAAACAAAGACAAAAAAGATGGGTGGATCTGTTGTGCACATTAGCAGGTTCATACAGAAAAATGCACAGAGGTTTATATGCCATTTACAGTAACAGCTCAGAGTACAGTCAAGAAGGAAGAATTTGAAATAATCAGCCTTGCTCTGAAAGAAGCCTGTGTAGGAAGATACCACTGAAGCTTAATCAGAATTTTCCTTTACCAACTATTAACAGTGGCAAATGTAAAAAAATCTGCAGTTAAAATGCACAGCAGTCACTCCATTATACTGTCCTCTCCCCACCTACCCAACTTCTGAATAATAGGGCTTTTCAAATTTCATTCTTCTTTAGTTCAAATTTCATGGAAAAAAGCTAAAAAGTCATGTTTTAGTAAGGTATCCCTATAGAGCACTGCAATTTACCAAGATTTTAATGTGCTTGAAGAGAAATGTTACTCAAAGAATAGTGGTGAGTATTTTCCAGCAAATATTGAGTAAAAAACAATTTTAACCCCAATCTGAGGTGATAAATTTGCTTTCTGTGGAGACATAACTGCTGTAAGTGAGACAATTGTAGCAACCATCCAGGACAATAAAACAAAGGCTATGACAGTCTGTCATGTTATGGTGAGTTTGCATCAGAGCTCATCGTGGTTTTTGGTGAGGTCTTCCCCATAATTGGTAGCTTGGCTTCCAACAAACATGTTCCAGTTGTCTAAGATCTCCTCTTTAGTGAGCTTTTCATCCTAGAGGAGAGAAGAAAGCGCTTTGTCACAGAAACTCTGAGTAAATAGCTCAGCCTGACACTCATGTTATTTCATTGATCTGCAACATTTAAAATATTACAATTCATAATTAAGAAACTGCTGGGTATCTCTTTCATCTACCATCACTGTTCTGCAAAACCCTAAATGGAAAGCCTCCTGCTATAAACACTGTGCTAAAATATATCGGAAAAGTCCTCAAGGAATTCAGAAGCCGGAGTCTGGTTATGTCTACATGCAGTGCTGGCATTCCCAAAACAGGCTCTGAAGAATTCCACTTCCCTTTTATGGCCTGACTGCAGAACCTGACTGTCTCCCGAGAATTCGAAGCAGTGATCAAAATGGGAAGAGGCAGGACCTCTTTCACATCTTATATATTTGCATATTGACCAGTGGATGTTGGCACTGGAGCCAGCACAGTAAGCTGGCCTGATGCCTGGGCCTTCATGTGATGGGATCCCTTCTGCCTCACATGCTGCAGATGTCTGATGAGAGTCTGCTGAAGGCATGAATGGATGAAAAGCTGGTCCTAGGGTGATGCAGGGCATACCTCTTAAATCCTTGCCTACCTACAGCCAACAAAGTGACCGGCACTGCGATCCTAGGAGATGTCAGTGAACCTAAGTGCAACCCACAACAGGCTCTCTAGGAATAGGAACATCTGGCCTAATGAGCTCACTGCGGGTTATCGCGATGTCGGCCAAGTTCACAGGTCTCAGATGTAGGGCAGGAATGAGAGAGATCAATAAGGGCACGGCCGCACAGGCCAAGACAAACATCTAAGAAGCAAACAGGAGCAATCTTATGTAAACTGTCTCCCTTCAAGGAACAGTTCCAGAACACTGCGAAATACCTTGTTTTTGTCTGACTCGTACACCAGGTGCCTGGCCTCGGCCTGCGCGTGGTCGTAGTCTTGGGGAAGGATCCAGTGACGAATCTCATCTTTGTCCAGCTTCCCATCCTTGTTCAGATCCCGGAATTCATTAAACTGCTCCCGTTCTGACAGTACCCAGTCTGGCTCAGGGCCACTCTCCTCGTGGGAAAACATATCAGCTAGAAGGGAAGGCTGTTCTTGGTTATGAAGACCAGTGGGAAGGTAAATCTAAGAAAACCTGACCTCCAGCAGTCAAGAGACCTAACCAGATACCTGGGGGGCAGTCTACTCTTGGGTAAAGAATACAATGATTTATCTTCTCTAAGAGCCACTGAGTGAAAGAGAAAGAACTGTCCTTGGAAGCCAGAAGGTGAATTCTGCCCTTTGACTTAGTCCAGTACCTTGTCTAAAGGGCAGACAGTAATTTATTATTCAAAAGGTTATTATCAAGGTCAAATGGGACATTTCTGTGAAAGCCCTCTACAACCCAGCCTGGAACTATACAGGTGAAAACTAATAATAATGACCAATACCAGCACTTTCTATGGTCCAGATGCTGTATGGAATGCATACTTTTTTAAATTTGAGTTTTCATTATAATCCTATGAAGTAGGTGTTGTTATTCCCACTTTATAGATGAGAACACTGAGGCACAGCCTTAACCCAAGGAGGACCCATAGCTAGCATGAGAATGTAGTTGACTATACAGGAACACGAGCACTCTGCTTCCAACCCATAGTCTTAACCACTGTGTTTATTACTGTTGCTGTTTATATCATTTCCAGAGGGCTTTTACATATATTTTACTTCACCTTTAAAGCAATTTTATAAGACAGATCAATAACCTTGTTTTACAAAATGGCAGGGAAAAGGAAAAAGGCAAAGCTTATCCACTGTTTGCTAAGCCATAGATTTTCTAGGAAAAGAAAGATACCTTGTGGGCAATTTCTCTTTGATGGAAACAGCTTGGAAATGTCAGGTGGCAGAGAGAGTAGATAGATAGTGAATGAAGGAAAAAGAGAGGCAAGACCCTGGCTGGGTTCAGCTGCAAGTAGACTCACACCATCCTGGAAACATGGGTGCTGTGCCTTCCCGTTTTACAGATGAGGAGACTGAGGCTTATAGGCTTATACGGAGTGATTACATGACTCCCACAGGGTCACAGAGTTAGTAAGTGGAGAAGCCAGGACTCTTAATTCCCGCGTTCTCCCCACTGTATCATGTCACCGCTTGTCCCTGCCTGTAGAGAAGGCTCCTCCCTAAAGGAAGTAGCTTGCTAGACCAGATACCTGGTCTCTGACAGCAAGTCGCTCAGAATTCAGTTTTCAAGAACAATGCCCCCATCAGCCTCTCTGCCAGTGTCCGGTGCAAAAAAAATGTTTCTTTTAGGCAAAGTCACTCAAGGGTTTTGCCCCCGCCATGTACCTTTTCAATGCGGATCAGGAAGAGAGTGAGGCAGAGCACACACTTGAAATCAGAAGAGCTACACCGTCTTAATCACCCTGCCTCCCCTTCAAGTCTAATTCCCTCACCACTGGGTGTGCGGGGCTCTGAAACTGCCCTCACACGCGTGTGCACCAGGCGTGAGACAGGCTGCAGTGTGCACACTGACGACGGGGCTGTCAGCACTGATTGTGCTACAGAGGGAATGCCACCGAGATGGCTTCAGTTACTGAGGCGAGAGCTGCCGTCACCACAGACACAGGAGAACAGCGTCTGCTGCTTCAGACCAAATACAATTCCGAATGGCTGGCAGAAACTCTGCTCTCCTTTACAGCAGGTACTTGTTCCTGTGTTTGGGGGGCAGAGTTAAACAAGCACGAACCAGAGACTGATGGCACCATGGGCGCTGCTTTTATTCAAGGTAACTGACTGTGTCTATTAAATATCTGCACAAAAGTTATATCCATCCCACCCCTCAAACGATTTTCCAGCTTTTACTTTACTGACACTTGGGAAGAGAAGAGCTATCCTGGGAAGGTGGCCTGCAGCTGGGGCCATGTGCCAAACCTCCCAAGCAGCAACCGCTGAGGATCAAATGGAAATATCCGCACTGCCTCCTTCAGTCCCTCAGCCTGGAAGGGCTCCTGGGCGGCTGGGAAGGGCTCTAACCAGGAGCAGTGGTTTCTGACCTGGGGGCTTAACTGGAGCCTCCTTCGACCAGGGCTCAGTTACCTGCAAACGCACTTCTGGATGTTGCTCAAGTGCAGCCCTTCAGAACAAAAAGCTGGGAACAGTACTCCCAATGAAAGACCAAAACCCAGAGGCATAAAACAGCCGTATGTGGCGAGACTATGCATTCTGTAAAAGGGTTTACCTAAGGAGGAACGCCTTTCTGCAGACAGCTTGGGCCTGTAAACAGTTCTGCTGACCACAGCTCTGTCTATTCCGTTTCTAGGCCCCGCTGGCGAACAGTCTGCTGTAGAGTCCGTCCCGAGACTGTCCACTCTAGCCCCCCTCCCCAGCTCTGGGTCTCGAAAAGGGAGAAACTCTACAGTGTGATGAAGAGCACCTCTCAGAGCCATGGGGTCAATGGCTGGCCTGGGCTCTTCTCCACCAGGAATGCCTCCCTGAGGCGTTGTATTGCCTGCAAGGCAGTGCACTGACCCTGCACCCCTAGGACTGCTGTGAAAGTCCCTCTCACTGGGAAGTCACAGGAGTGACACCAACAGACTTGCAGCTGCTGCTAAAGGAGACGTCTGAGGAAAAGTAGCCAGACGTGGGTGGAGGACTGGTGCCCAGTTGGGACAGAGGAGCAAGACTCCAGGCAGCACTCACCAATATACTCATCCTGATCCACAAAGCCGTCCCCATTCTTGTCGATGTCCTCCAGAGTTTCCTAGGAAGCAAAGGGGGAAAAGATGCAAGATAGCTCTGTGCGCTCAGTAAATCTAACTACTGTCCTCCTCTGTCTGGCTTTTATGGCTTGAGGACTTCTGGCTCGTCTCCTGACCTCCCTGGGCATTAGTTTGTGATCTGTAAAAGAGAGGCAATGCCTTCTGTCCCTCCTCCCCCAGCCTACGATTTTAAAAGCAGAACACTCTCTGCAAATGAAAATGTACCTATAAGCCCAGATGTTCTCTTATTATGAAGCTCTGCCAAGCTAACCACCTCCACTCTCCTGCCTAATCGTCTCTGTGTACTGTGAGGAATCCAGGTTGAAACCCACTGGACTAAAATGATCACCAAGATAGATTCCACTGCTAACTGGACTATGAACACCAAGGTGACGTCAGGAAAATATGGACTGTGAACAACTGGAAAATCAAAGTATATCTGACTTGAATACATTTGGTGGCCCATAAGTAACAGCGTATAGAAAATCCCAAACGAACGTTTTGGCCACCCAATATTATGTTGTGTATTCAGTACATTTGGCCTCTAAACTAGGGTTTTTGTTTTTGTTTTGCTAGGGTAAGTAATTAAATGAGTCTACTGTCCATTGTCAGAGAAACAAAGGCATCCTGAAGAAAACAGCCAACCTGAGAATTGAGTCAATCCAGAAGCACATAATCCACTTCCCCATCTTCACTGTCTTCTGGCAAATTAGCCATCACTAAGTGGATGTTGGGTGTTAAAGGAATGATTCTTAGAGCCATTGCCCAGTCCTCAGGGTCACTGTGGTCATAAGGATGAAGCATCCATAAGCGAACCCATCCAAGACTGGAAAATGGAAATAGTCCAGGGCTGGTTGTTTCCCAGGAGCAAAACAATTGGAACTGCCTCAGGATGCCTGCCCTGGAAACAGGGGATCGGCGTTTGCTTTAATGTCAAGGAAAATGAAGACACCTGGGACCCGACAAGACACTATGGAAAGCAAATCCACTCCAAGGGGAGCACCCTTTCTAGACATGGTCTGACTTTACGTTTCCATGTGATTTAACAGTCCAGTGCATTCCATTTCTGAGTCTTATTCTAGTTCCCTCAAAGCTGGCAAATGAGGCTCGTTAGTTGCTCACTAAACCCATCTGCTCTTTCTGGGCACACATCTAAACTGCCAGCGTAGGAGCCCATGTCAAATGTAGGAGCTCATGGAACATAAAAGGAAGGGAGGTGTCATTTCCTGGCCAGTACAGTAAAGGCATACCGTGCCTTCTCCTCAGTCCTTCTCTTCTTCTGTCTATCAGATGAATACAGGGGATTGGCCAGGATGACCCCAAAGCCACAGGACGGTGGAGGACAAGATGGAAATGGCCTGGGGGCCTGCCAGCACTTGAGAACCGCCCAGAAGATCCACTGATGGGGACCATCTGCCCTGGACTCGGTATAAGCAAGAACTAATTTTCGGTTATTGTGTTGAATAGCTGGGATTGGGGGCTACTTGCTACAGCAGCTCCCTCCCCTGACTCATCTCCCGAGTACATAGGCATTCCAGTGTATTCCACTAGAGAGTCCTTGTCCAGTTCCCCTTGGGCTGAAGAACGTTCTCACTTTGCAAGAAAGGATAAGGTTTTGGTGCTGCTTTGATTCGGTCTTTTCCCAGTCCGGGCTCTTTGGATATCTTACCAAAACCACAATTTCCTTCATATGCTCAAACTCCTCAGGATGCAGAAAGGCGGTGAACTCCTCCCGGGTGGCTGTCTGGTCACTATCGAGGTCTGCAGCCTTGAACCTTCTCTCATCCCGTGGCAGCATCTTTTTAAAGGTGTGATGATCTGAGGTATCCTGAAACTCTGTGGGGTTTCCTACAGGATGTGCACAGAAACATGAACACTGAGCTACCAAGGAAAGTGTTTCTCTCCAGATCACGCCCCGTGGTATTTAATATGAAGGGCAGAAGGTCCTGATGTGTCGGGTTTCTGAAACATTTGATTTCAGAATGCCTCCAGTGTCTGTCCCTCCAGGCCACCCTACAGCCAGGCCCTAAAGGCTTGTTAGGGGCATTACAGCAAGTGGTGGAAAACATAGGCTAGAGACCATATTAATATCCTACTTCACTTTGTGGTACCCTACTTTCATCATATTCTTTGACACAGAACATACAAAGGCTCCCTCGTACCTAGGACATCTGTTCTAAGTTCCTGCGAATCTTTCAAGACCTCTCTTAATCTAGCTGGGAGTGTGTGTCTTTGGTTCTCCTCAGGCCTGTCCTGTTACATATGGCCTCTACGAGGCAGCCATCTAGCATGTCTGCACCCCATGCTGGGCACACACCACTCCATCATTCCTCCCAAACAAGCATGTCTTATGTCCAAACCTTGCCCACTGCTGAAGGCATCGTTGCACCTTTGTCCCTCCAGCTGACCCACCTTTCCCACTCGTCTCCATCTCTCCAGATACAAATCCATTCTTTAAGGCCCAGTTCCCAAACCACCCTCCACCAGGAAGCCTTCCAAGACTGTTCTAGTTTACCCAGTCCTTGCTATCTGAAATTCAGCACACATGCTTCCTCTCTGCTTTGTTCTCTGGGTATGCCTCTGAGATCGTAAGCTCAGGTTGGAGAGCAGCTTATTTTTTAGTAGACCTTCACCCCCTTCCACCTACAAGTTCACTCAAAGTAAGCAGCCCAGTGTGTTGTTAGTAAGCAAAATAGGACGTTACACTGTTCTACTTAAGCAGGTTCTACTTAGCAGACTGTGACATCTTCCTGAAGTGGGTAGATATGATGAGAGAGTAATTTCCCACAAGAAGCTTGTTACTCGGGCCCCAGCTGTGTAATCGCTCCTGCAGCACCTCTTACCTAGGTAGTAACCATAGGTGGCTTGCTTGTATTCTTCCCAGGAAATTTTATCGTCTTTGTCCCGATCATAATCCTTCCAGACTTTGGCGACATTATCATAGATGTACCTTTTCTGCACCCGTTTGATCCAGGTTTTCAGCTCCTCGGTGGTGACAAAGCCGTCTCCATCACTGTCAATTCGATCAACAATTTTCCTGTAGTTTAAAAAAAAAAAAAAAAAATCCACGAGGCTATTATCAAGGCTTGTGTGATCCTGATCCAGAAAGAGATCAAACACCTGCAGAATCTAAAATGCTTAAGTGCTAAAATAAAATCAATGACCCAGTGATGCTTGAGAGGATCTTAAAGTTTAAGTTTTCCAAGAATGATATGTCTGTCTCCACCCACCCAGTGCCAACAGCAGACGCTAGTGGATCAGGCTGTTCTGTCCTCATAAACTTGATGTGACCTCAGAATCCTTCGCAACACAGTGCTCTGCAAATAGACACTACCAATTGAGTGAGCTCATTTGTAAGATGAAACCTAGCAGTTTTCCCTGATGTAGTTTAACTCCCTTATTTTTAAAGTAATGAGGGAATAATTGGTAACACTGGAGTCAGAATCCATGTCCTCTGGCTCTAAACCCAATTCAAAAGATGGAAGAGTCTAGCTTTCTAACTAACCCAACAAAAAATAAGTGAGATTTTTATTTTGCTTTATCTCATCACTTTGGATTCAAAGACTTGAAACTTAAAGCAGGAGGAGACCAGATCACTGACAGAGCAAAAAACGTCAGGGATGAAAGGGCCTTGACATCGTGGAAACTAAACAAGAAACCTGAGCAGCTGCAGGAACCTCAACCTCCTGCTCTTAGGGTGAAGGCCACTATGTCCACTGGCATATCCTGCTCCACAGCTGGCCCGGGTTCCAGCAACTCCCCACTGGGCTTCACTGCTGCTGCTGCTGCTGCTAAGTCGCTTCAGTCGTATCCGACTCTGTGTGACCCCAGAGACGGCAGCCCACCAAGCTCCCTCGTCCCTGGGATTCTCCAGGCAAGAACACTGGAGTGGGTTGCCATTTCCTTCTCCAATGCATGAAAGTGAAGTCGCTCAGTCGTATCCGACTCCTAGCGACTCCATGGACTGCAGCGTACCAGGCTACTCCGTCCATGGGATTTGCCAGGCAAGAGTACTGGAGTGGGGTGCCATTGCCTTCTCCTAGGGCACCGCATACCCCTGTGCAGAGCAAATGTCAAGCTGGGAACCTCAACAGTGTCCATCTCTTAGGCCAGAGGGCCCATGCTGGGGATGCCAGCCCTGAGAGGAACTTTAAAGACTCCTGAAAGCTACTTCCAGTGTTTAAGAAAGTTTTACCATAGTAGTTCATTTACCTGAAAAGAGGTCATACAGGCTAATTAGGGATTTGTTTTCTTTGCTTTGGGGTGGAATTTTATCAACTCCAACTTTCTTACCGTGAACACAAGTTCAAATTGGCAGTTACTCTTTGATCAGAAATGGAAATGAGCTCATTAGTACTTAAGTCTCCATCCCCTACCTGAACCTGGGTAGCCCAAGTTCCTCCTTCTCAGGAACTTGGCCCTTCCTTGCAATTTTGACAGGTCTCAAGACTGGAAGACTAAAGCTCAAGTATCTTGCTTCCAGGAAATGACAGCCAAACACAGCAGAATTCTTTCAATACCGTCAAGTGTTTAGCCTACCTACTATGTGCCAGGCACTGCTCCAGTCCTGGCAGTGGTGACATGCCCATCAGTTATCCAAAGCCAACTGAGAAGCAGAATCTCAAACCAGCAAAGACCAAATGACGTCAGACAGTATACAACCTGCTTTTTGGATAGGACAGCATCCAACGTATGCCAAAGAAATATCCAGAACATAGCTCAGCCTGACACATAGTAGGACCTCAATAAATATTTGCTGGAAGCATAAATCATCCTAACTTCTCTCTTTAAAAATCTCAAACATGAGCTATAGGAAAAGGTAGCTATGATGTAGATAAACCAAATGCTACAATCAGAACACCAGGATCCTAGTCCTGAGTGACCTCGGGTGTATAACTTGAGTCTCTGTTTCTCCATCTGTAAACTGGACACCTACTTTACAAGGAATGTTGGGAGGGTTAGAGGAGACAGTGCGCACCTTTCCTCACTAAGGACGATAATCCCCAACACAGGTAGATGGAGAACTCAAACAGGTAACAGAAGTAAGCAAAGCAGGACGTCCCACGTGGTCCAGTGACTAAGACTCTGATGAGCTTCCAAAGTAGGGACCCTCAGTTTGATCCCTGATCCGGGAACTAAGATCCCGCAGGCCACAACGAAGACCCAGTGCAGCCAAATAAATAAAATTAAAATGTAAAAAAAGAAGCCAGCGAAGCATCGGGGGACTGCCCACCAGCTGCCAAAGAAGGCTGCTCAGCTCTGCTCCAGGCAATGACCTCCACAAGGAATAACAGGCCATGGGTGTCAACAGAAACCAAAAATCGGGGTCTGTATGTGAAGTCACTCCGATGCTAAATGTTGGCAAGTAATTTTTATTTTTTTCTAAGACTGTGCACCACGTTTGCAACTTCCCGAAGCCTATGGGTCCCTACTTTTTTGTCTTTGGGGGCCTTAGATCTGCCACGTTTTCAGAATCTATGCGCAAGACGGTGGTGACGAAGCTGCCTGGACCCAGCCAAGCTCCCCGCTCTGCAGCCCAGACTTGGAGCTGTGGACAGAAAGATGGCTTCTCACACTCAGCCCATCCCATACGGCGCCCACCTTTCATTTCCAACCTTCCAACCTGCACTCCCCCCGCCCACCTCTAGCCCAGATTTACTTTGTAGGTGAGCAGTGTGTCTACTGTCCCTGCAGTGGCTCAGGCCAGAGACCAGAGGCCACTCTAGATTGCTCCCTCCTCTCCCCGCCCCCGCCACGCTGAGCCAAGAGCAAGCACTGCCAGTTCCAGCCCCAACGTGGCTCAGGGTTCAGCCTCTCCCACCGTGCCTGATTCAGGCACTCACGGCCACCCCATGCCCCAGGCCCCCACTCTGTGCCTCGGTTATGTTCTCTGCCCTGCTGCCAGTCCAACTTTCCTAATGCATTTTGGGATAATAACGTTTCTACCATGTACAGGATAATGTCTAATCTCCACCTCACAAAAGTCCCTCTGTCCTGCCTTGGCCTCCTCGCCACTCCCACCTCCCACTTCCCTGTCCCTTTACTGTCCCAATACCCAGAATCCAAAGGAACAGATTTAAAACTGTCTATAAGCAGGCTGTTCTTTCTTCAGGAATGCCTTTCCCTGTTCATAAGCTTGGTGACCTCTGAGTCATGCCACAAGCCCTGGTCAGATGACATCCCAACCCCCCCCAAAACCCTGTCTCCAGCCTGAAGCTTTCGGGGGCTCCTCCTAGATGTGGTCACTAGGGCTTTTACATGCCACCATCACAGCAATTATGCGTAGCATCTGCTCCAACCTCTCTTCTCTGCATATGATTATAAGTACTTTATGGCCTAGAGCATAAGGTTTTATTTTTGTAGTTGTCAGGTATCTAACACCCTGCTGAGCACATAGCAGTCTTTCAAATTTTTTTTTTTTCATTAGTAAATGAATGCAGCAAAAGTCTTCATCCAAGGGTCAAATACATCACCACTAGGCTTACTTGTCCTGCTCTAACCACTAAGCTTACTTGTCCTGATGAAGGCATATACTGGAAGCTTTAGGATGGAAAACTAGAATTCCCTTCTCCAGTTCCTCAAACCTCTCCTCCTCCTCATTGGTGACAAACGGCTTCCACCCAGGGCCCCTGAATAAATCAGCCTCCAAGTGCCTCAAAGCAATACAATGGACTGAACTCATCAATGGCCCCCATTGTTAAGACTCAAACTAGAAGAGAAAGTACTTCTCTGCAGAATAAAACGTGATTGTTAGGAGGTGACTTTGAAGTTCAAAGATCCTTTCTATCAGCGCAGGCAGATGGTGCACCTACACAATAGGTGTAATTTAGCCTCACAGTCTGTCCAAGCACACTGGCCTTTGGTGGCCCCATCCGCACAGGGACGGCTGTGTTCTTTTTCCCTGTAGCAGAGCAGAAAGACCTCCACCCCTGGGAAGCAGATTCCTGGAGGCCTGGTGCCCAGTAGGCAGGGCTCTTGGGACCCTCCCCAGCCAGGTCTCCATCAGGGCTCAGGCTGGCTGTAGACTCCTCTGTGGAAGGGTTTCCAGAGAACCTCTGACAGCGCTCAAGTGTCCCTCCAGGGCCTGTGCAGAGGGTGCACTGAGATGTACCCACGTTTTGTTTCCGAGGCTTGGTTCCTGACTCAGCTGCGTTCAAGGGTGAAATTCACAACCTGCCATCACACCACCCTCCAGCCTTTTGCCCTCGGCTGCCAACAGAAGATGCTGGAGACAGAAACGAAGGGACCAGTTTCCATTCCCACCCCTCCATCCGTATCTCCTAATGCCCCTCCCTTCTTAATAGCAGGATTCTCATACTCCCTACTTCAGATATGGGGGCGACTGAGCAGAAGACAAGAACACCTCAGTCCCAGCCCTGGGACACGGTCCAGGAATCAAGCCTCCGCCTGCCCCTTCCTCTTTTATCCATTAACGATCATCCTTGAGACCTTAGCAGTGTCTCCTGCCTCCCCTCTTGGAGTGGGAGAAGACAGAAACCAGGAGGGTGGGGAAGAACTCCTATCACTAAAAGGCCACCGTGGACAAATTCTTCTTTTGTACGCTCCCTCCCCTCTCTTCTGATGCAACCCGGGGGAGGGGGCGGGCCCTGGCCGTCCTGGCTCCGGAGACCGCTGCCACGTTCTCGCCTCCCCGCGGCAAGCCACCCCGGTCCTGGGCGGCGATCTCCCTGCAAGGTCCCGGCGCCCGCGGGCAAACTTTGCTTCAGCCCCGCCGCCCCGCCCGCCCGGCCCACGCCCTCGGGTCCCGGCGCCCGATTTCGCTTTCGCTTTGCGGCCGGTGGCCAGCGCGGCTCCGGCCCGAGGGGCCCCGCCGGCACCTGCGGCGTCCCCGAGCGCGGCCTCACCCCAGCCTCTCCTTGCTCTCCTCCGAGGTGAGCTGGTCGAAGGTCTTGGAGTCCTCCTTGCCCAGGAAGGCCTCGTGGTCGTACTGGAAGCTCTGGTTGTCCTCGGCCGGCCGCTCGCCCAGGTCCGAGTCGGGCCGCACCACGCGCTCCTTGCGCACGGTGGGCTTGGCCCACAGCGCCGGAGGCGCCAGGAGCAGCGCCAGCAGCAGCCCCAGGGCCAGCCCCAGGTGGCGACCGCGGCCGCCGCGCGCCATCGTCCGGAGGAGAGCGCGGCCCGCGGGAAGGCTCCGAGCGAGCGACGAGCGGCGGCTCGGGAATGGGGGCTTAGAGCGCGCGCGGCGGCGGCGGGGCTGGGGCCAGGGCCGGCGCCGGGAGGGAGGGGACGGGCCGGCCCCTCGGCCAGCGCCCGCCCCGTGCCAGAGCTGAGGGGCGCGCCCCGGGCGGCGGGCAGGAGAGCGCCGGACAGCCCCGCTCACGAGCCCATTGGCCGCCGGGCTGCGGGGGGAGGCCGGAGCCGCGGAGCCACGTCGCCCGCCCGGGTGGTGGGCGCGGGGCTCGGGTTTCGCCTGGGCCCCTCCCCGCGATCTCGTAGCGAGGGGCGGGCCCAGGCGGACTGGGCCGGAGACTGGAGGGCTCCTTAGAAGACCGGGAAGTTCTTTGTCGAGCAACAGATGTTCGGGGTAAAACTCCCTCTCTCTTTTTCCAGTTCCGGAGAACTGAGAGGAGGGAGGCGCTGCCCCCCGCCCCCGCCCCAACTTCCGACTCAGCTCTAGACCCCGCCTCAAGATGTGCTCTTAAAACAAACTCAACCCCACTTAACCAAACTTGGGGTTCCCTGGTGGCTCAGACGGTAAAGAATCCGCCTGCAATGCGGGAGACCTGGATTCGATCCCTGGGTTGGGAAGATCCCCTGGAGAAGGAATGGCAACCCACTCCAGTATTCTGGCCTGGAGAATTCCATGGACTGTATAGTCCATGGGGTCGCAAAGAGTCGGACAGGACTGAGCGACTTTCACTCTCTTAACCAAACCTGGGAGTCTGGTTACAAATTCAAGAGACTGGAAGGAGACCCGGGTGGGCGAGGTCTTCTGGAAACCAGGGTCGCAAACCTGGTGCTGGAGGAGGGCCAGACAGATGACTTCAGCATGAGGCGGGACCATCTACCTTGAGCAGCCCTGTGCACTCCCGCTGCCAGCAGAAGTGCAGGCCCCAAGCAGATCTCAAAAGATCTCAAAAGAATCAGGATCTTGGATGTCCGCTTTCATTTCTAAAGGATGGCAACTCACTTTACAAAAGTACCGCTTGTCTTGAACAAATCTTATCTGTATCTTTGTGATGAAAACGTTCTGTATCTGGGCTGCCCAATAGGGAGTGGCTAGTGATGACTCAGTAAAGAATCCGCCTGCAATGCGGGAGGCCTGGATTCGATCCCTGGGTTGGGAAGTTCCCCTAGAGAAGTGTTGTTACCTGGAGAATCCCATGGACAGAGGAGCCTGGCAGGCTACAGTCCATGGGGTCGCAAAGAGGTGGACACGACTGAGCGACTTTCAGTTACTTCCTTTAGTGAGCACACCGGACAGATAGCTAGTGTAACTGAGGCATTGATAGTTGAACTTAAATTGAAATTTAAAAAGCCACACGTGGCTAGTGGCTATCATACTGGACAGTTCAGGTGGACCACTAATTCTTCGTGTGTCACAGCCTTTTGAAACTCATTGGAAACTGTGGACCTTCTTACAGAAAAATGTACCCAGAGCTGCTGGCTTGAATGTTTGATTGAAGTGACAGAGGATACATGGCTCTTTGGAAGCCCCACTCGTGTGCCTCAGGTTAAGAATCCCTAGGAAACTAAATTTACTTGTGGTTGAAGAGGACCCCCACCCCCCATTCCCACCTCCCCCTGCCCGGGACAGCTGTGCTCCCAGAGCTTTTCCACCATCTTGCTCTGTCCCCCATCCCTGATTCTCTAGAATCCACTGGGCTGTATTTTTTGCTCTTACAATAAGGATGTCAGGACATTATCAACAGCAGTATAGATCCAAGTACCCATCTTTTGAAGGCTTCTTTCAATCGGTTAGTGAATAATGATCCATGACCTAAGCACTGGACTGGCTGCTGAGGATACAAAAGGGAACATGACAGTCATGGTTTCTGTAGAGCTGTAGTGTATGTGAACAAATATTCACTCACTTACTCATTCATTCAATATACTGAGCAGTCAGGGCTAGGCTGGGTACTGATTTACTGAGTAGCCACAGATTGCAAATCAGCATGACAAGTTAGGAAGGACTCAGTATCATGGACTATGGTGGAGGGGATGGATTAGGGAAGGCCTTCTGGAAGAAGGGACATTTAAACAGAGACAGAAGGTGAGGGGGATAAGCCCGACAGCAGGGGTCTGAATATATGAGAGGATAAGGTCTTGTGTGAATTGACAGCAGCAGAACTTGCAGAGATGTCCCTGTGATCCTGTACCTCCCATCAGCTGGAAGAGAGACCTGGCAGTGGGACATATTCTTTGGTGCCTCACCCCACCAGCACTGCCTGTGCATTAGACAGAAAGTGCTGTGCTTGAGTAGTGAGTCGCCCACTGCCTGTCCAGAGGTTAGGATTTCAAACAATAGAGAAGCATTACTTTGGGTTTGTAAGAGCTCCCCAAAAAAAGGCATGGCCCCTGAGGCAGGTAACTTAGTACCTTCTGTGCTCTTGTGACAGGCAAGATGAGATTTGTTGAGTGGGGAGAGGGGGGAGGGGGTGGAGGTGGGCCAAGAGGCAGAGTGGAAAGAAGCACAGAAAAAGATCAGAGCTAGAGAAGGAGAAGGATAGTTCAGTTGAGTTCAGTCACTCAGTCATGTCCGACTCTTTGCAACCCGGTGGACTGCAGCACGCCAGGCCTCCTTGTCCATCACCAACTCCCAGAGAGTTGGTGATGCCATCCAACCATCTCATCCTCTGTCATCCCCTTCTCCTCCCGCCTCAGTCTTTCCCAGCATCAGGGTCTTTTCAAATGAGTCAGTTCTTCGCATCAGGTGTCCAAAGTATTGGAGTTTCAGTTTCAACATCAGTCCTTCCGATGAATATTCAGGACTGATCTCCTTTAGAATGGACTGGTTGGATCCCCTTGCTGTCCAGGGGACTCTCAAGAGTCTTCTCCAACACCACAGTAAGGACAGAGGAAATGAGAAAGTGGGTGGAGACTAGAGACAGTCTTTACTTTTTGCAGCATTGCCAGCGGCAGGCCCTGACCCCAGGGATTGAGAATTGCACATCCTTTGCCCCAATTCTAGTTGGTTTCCTGCCAGACACTAGTAGTTTCCAACAGTTAGATTGTTCCAGAGGTAGTCTTGGCTCCCGTGGGAATTACAAGAGAATTCCAGCACTGCTGTGCAGGGGGAAGTTTACATCATTTCCCCTGAGCTTGCCTGCATTCTCTGTTTGGTATCCATTTATTATTTATTTATTTGGCTGCGTAGGGTCTTATTTGCATCATGGGGGGTTTTTTGCTCCAGTGCACAGACTCTCTAGTTGTGGCATATTGGTTCAGTAGTTGGGGCACACAGGCTTAGTTACTTCACGGCTTGTGGGATCTTAGTTCCCCAACCAGGGATTGAACCCATGGTCGCCTGCATTGCAAGACAGATTCTTAACTACTGGACCACCAGGGAAGTCCCCTACATTCTCTTCTTTTATATTTTCATCCCTCTACTATCCTATGAGAGTTAAGTCCTCTCAACCAGAGGGTCAGGAGTAAGTGATGATATTAAATAGTCAAGGTATTTCACTGTGTAATTGCTTTCTTTCATCTTAAAAATTGCCTTCTATTTCTTCCTATGTGCATGTATAGCTAAGTATGCTGTCATTTTTAATCTTTATTCCTGATGAGGCAAAGGAAGCAGAAGCAAGGGGAGTGACATTTAACAGCAGGTTGTACCAGTGGAAAGGAAAAGCAAATGTCAAAAAGGTGAGCTAGTATGCTAATCTGCTATTTCTGGCTGCAAATAATGTCATCAAAACAAAATCCAGCCAGAAGTTACTAAAACAATAGGAAAACCTTGTCATCTATGGAACAAAAAGTCTCGTGTTAGATCAGTTTCAGAGTGTTTCATTCAAGTGGTTTGATGACGTCAGTAAGGAACCAGGTTTTCTGTTTTGTTTTTTTCTCTGAGAGGCATGGGGGGAAAAGTGTTTCCTCTCTATATTGGGAAGAAGATTTTTTCAGCAGACATCCCTTCACATCTCATTGGCCAGAAGTGTGTCACAGGCCTATGCCAGATCCAGTGACAGGCAAGGGGACTGGAATTTCCAGGGCTGATTTAGGCAAATCACAATTCACTTCCTGGGGATGGAAGATATGTAGCTTCCTGTGAACCACGTGGTTAGAGTTCTGTTGGCAGGGAAGAGCAAGTTGATGGCTGTGTCTACTAGGAGCAATCATGATTAACTGCTTTCAGGTTTAAAAGCACCTTGAGCATTCTACCTTTTTCTACTTCTCCGCTCAAAATTGCACACATTCTTCAAGGCTCAAGTCAAATGTCACCTTTCCCTTGAGATTTCCCCTTATACCTCCAGTCAGAACTTATTACTTCTTCCTAAATATGCCCAGAACCTTTGTCTCTCACACATAACCCTTTTTACAGTCTGCATTGGGTTAAGAAATTTGCCTTCTTTGTCTTCCCTAATTCTGAATTCCTTGAGAGGAAGGACCACATATGATTCATGTTTATGTGCTAAGTCCAGGGACCTGCACAGTGATTGCCTTTCGCCACAAGTTGATCCCCATAAGACAGATTCTCCTTGAGTCTGGGGACCATTATTGTTGGTTCATTGTATACCCAGCACCTAGGGCAGTGCCTGGTGCGTGTAGGTGCCCACAAGGTATTCTGAATAAATAGTAGAATAATAATAACTACCAATCTCTACTTCTGGTCAAGGTGGATGAGAAAAGGCGCTGGATTTACACTTCCACTTCAAACAGATAAAAAAACAGACAAAGTATATGAAACAACAGTTTCAAAGCACTGGTCACCAGCAATGAAGGACACTGGAAATAAGTAAGGTGACTCCTACCATGGTCCCAGTTTGCTTTTCTTCACATATTTTCCAGGGTACAATTCAGAGAGGAGAAACTAAGATGAAGCCTGGCAGATGCCCCGAGTTGAAAAGAGAAAGGTGAGTGTCCAGGGACCAAATCAGCCACATTTCTTAGGAGACAGAACCAGACAGCAGACAGCTGCACAGAGAGAGACCCCAAAGATCAGCAGAGGGTCCCCTTGAGTATTCAGTAGAGTACTGATCAGTGCATCCATGAGCCTAAGGAGTGAACCATCTGAAAAGGTGAGAAGGAATAGTGAGAGTCAGGAATGATGCCTGTTCTCAGCAGCTGGACTGGAAAGACAGCTCCTGGGGCACTGGTAGAGTGTGTACTCAGGAAGGTCTTGATTCAGTGGTGGGGAATAATTAGCCGCAGTCAGAGCACTACTCCAGAAAATGCGTGACGAGCACAAAAGCAAGACTTGAAAAAAAAAAAAAAAAACATTTCCAAGTAACTGAACTTCATCCCAGGTAAAAAGCTCAGGAAAAACCTTAAAGGAATGCAAAAAATATCCAGCATCCAACAAGATAAAACAGTTACTGGCATCCAGTCAGATACAAGAAGGCATGGAAACATGACCTGTAATGAAGAGAATAATCAATCGAATAAAACTGGCCCAGAACAGACGCGGATGTTAGAGTGAAGAGGGAAGAACATTGAAAGTTATTATAATTGTATTCAGTATGTCTAAAAGATTCAAAAGAGACAATGAAGATATAAAAATGACTCAAATTGAAACTCTGGAAGTTAAAAATTATACCTAAGATGAAAAATACACTGCATGGTTATAAAGAAAAACCGTTGCTTTCATTTACGTTACATACTGAATACTCTCTGAATACCACTATATTTTGCTGCCTTTGACGCTTCTCACCACCAAATGTGTCTGGGGTTTTCCCAAGCAATTCTGCAGCACCACCAGGGTCCTAGTTTTACTCAGTTCTGACATATCTACCCAGAGATGTCAGATCCCACAGGTTAAGTGTTCAATCTTACATGACTGTCTCCCCACCAACTTCAGATGTTGGTTAGAAGTCCAAGTTGTTACATGTGCTTCTGACTGTTTATAGATTGAATCCCCTCCTTGGTCCAATTAATTTCCTAGAATTTTTCACAGAACTCAGGAAAACATTTTATGTATTTGATTATTAAAGGATATAACTCAAGGATGGCCAGATGGAGGAGATGAATAGAGCAAGGTATGTGGGAATGGACATGGAGTTTCCATGTGTCCTCTGGACCTACCATTCTCTGAGGACTTCTGTGTCTTTCCTGTTGTCCAGTCACTGGGTCGTGACTGACTCTTTGCAACCCCATGCACTGCAGCACGCCAGGCTTCCCTGTCCATCACCAACTTCCAGAGCTTGCTCAAACTCATGTCCATTGAGTCGGTGATGCCATCCAACCACCTCATCCTCTGTTGTCCCCTTCTCCTCCCGCCTTCAATCTTTCCCAGCTTCAGGGTCTTTTCCACTGAGTTCTTCGCATCAGGTGGCCAAAGTGTTGGATTTTCAGCTCCAGCATCAGTCCTTCCAATGAATACCCAGGACTGATTTCCTTTACAATTGACTGGTTGGATCTCCTTGCATTTCAAGGGATTCTCATGAGTCTTCTCCAACACCATAGTTCGAAAGCATCAATTCTTCAGCACTCAGCCTCCTTTATAGTCCAACTCTCACATCCATACATGACTATTGGAAAACCCATAGCTTTGACATGCAGACCTTTGTCGGCAAAGTGATGTCTCTGCTTTTTAATATGTTGCCTAGGTTTGTCATAGATTTTCTTCCAAGGACCAAGCGTCTTTTAATTTTCGCGGCTGCAGTCACATTCCACAGTGATTTTGGAGCACAAGAAAATAAAAATCTGTCACTGTTTCTACTTTTTCCCCATCTATTTGCCGTGAAGTGATGGGACCAGATGTCATGATCTTAGTTTTTTGAATATTAAGGCTTAAGCCAGCTTTTCCGCTCTCCTCTTTCACTTTCTTCAAGAGTCTCTTGATGGTCTAGTTCCTTTTTGCTTTCTGCCATTGGAGTGTTATCATCTGCATATCTGAGGTTGTTGATATTTCTCCTGGCAATCTTGATTCCAGCTTGTGACTCATTCAACCTGCTATTTCTCATGATGTACTCTGCGTATACGTTAAATAAGCAGAGTGACAATATACAGCCTTGATGTACTCCTTTTCCAATTTTGAACCAGTCCATTGTTCCATGTCTAGTTCTAACTGTTGCTTCTTGACCTGCATACAGGTTTCTTAGGAGGCAGATAAGGTGATCTGGTATTCCCATCTCTTTAAGAATTTTCCAGTTTGTTGTGATCCACACTGTCAAAGGCTTTAGCATAGTCAGTGAAGCGGAAGTAGATGTTTTTCTGGAATTCCCTTGCTTTCTCTATGATTCAGCAGATGTTGGCAATTTGATGTCTGGTTCCTCCGCCTTTTCTAAATCCAGCTTGTACATCTGGAAGTTCTCAGTTCATGTACTATTGAAACCTAGCTGGAAGGATTTTGAGCATTACCTTGCTAGCCTGTGAAATGAATGTTCAAAAGTAGTTTGAACATCCTTTGGCATTGCCTTCCTTTGGGACTGGAATGAAAACTGGCCTTTTCATTCACACAGCAGTCCTGTGGCCACTGCTGAGTTTTCCAAATTTGCTGGTATATGGAGTAAAGCACTTTCACAGCATCATCTTATAGGATTTTAAATAGCTCAACTAGAATTCTATCACCTCCACTAGCTATGTTTTTAGTAATGCTTCCTAAGGCCCACTTGACTTCGGATGCCTAACTTTCTGTGAGTGACCATATCATTGTGGTTATCTGGGTCATTAAGACTTTTTTTGTATAGATCTTCTGTGTATTCTTGCCACCTCTTCTTAATCTCTTCTGTTTCTGTTAGGTCCTTGTAGCTCACCAAACCCTTTCCTTCTGGGGCTTATGAAGGTTTCATTACATAGGCAGGGTTGATTAAATCATTGGCCATTAGTGATTCACTCATGTACCAGCCCCTTTCACCTCCTTGGAGTCTGGAAGTTGGGGGATATGGCTGAGAGTTCCAATCCTATAATCACACGGCTAGTTCCCCCATCCTTCGGCACTTTACAAAATCATCTTATTAAACTCAGAGGTAGGTGAAAGGGACTTGTTACAAATAACAAAGGACATCTTTATTACTCTTATCATTTAGGAAAATCCAAGGGGTTTTAGCTCTGTGTCAAGAAGGAGACAAAGACCGAATATATATTTCATAAAACAAATCACATTGTCACAAAGGCATTAGAAAATATTAATGCACTTGAAGGCAGAGCAATAGAAACTATCCTAAAGGAAACACACAGAGAAACATGAATTTAAAAAATAGAAATCAGTGATACCTGGGACAATTTCAAGTGGCCTATTATGTGACTCTGGTTTTGCTAAATTTTTGGCATATGACTGTCTCCTAGTGAAGGCCTGGTGACTCAGATGGTAAAGAATCTGCCTGCAATGCAAGAGACCTGTTTTGATCCCTGGGTCGGGAGGATTCCCTGGAGAAGAGAATAGCTACCCACTCCAGTATTCTTGCCTAGAGAATTCCAGAGGAGCCTCGAAGGCTATAGGGCATGGGGCCTCAAACAGTTGACATGACTGAGCGACTAACACTTGTACTTTTCACTTAGGAACTAACCTGAGCAGTTTTGCTAAATATTCAGCATAGCACTGACTCCTAGTGAAGGCATGAAACATACCCATTCATCACGTTATCTTGAAACCCACTGTCTGAGGAATTTGGAGGAGAATTTTTGCAGCTTGTCAGCATTGTTTTTGAGATTTCTGGAGGACTTTGCTCTTATGGATCAAGAATACGCTTACATGACCAGGCAGGGTGCTCTTTGGGGCTCCTTCATTCTGAGGTATTCTGTACCTACAACAGTGGTTCCTCACCCAATAGATTAATTGAATTTGATTATGACTTTTACAGAAAGGGGGACAATAGGCGATTCTTTCTGATTTTTCCAGACCCATTCCTGGTTGTTGATGCATGTCTTTATTGTTGTGTATTGCATCTTTTTCCTGTTCAGTTCAGTTCAGTTGCTCAGTCGTGTCCGACTCTTTGAGACCCCATGAATCGCAGCACACCAGGCCTCCCTGTCCATCACCAACTCCCGGAGTTCACTCAGACTCACGTCCATCGAGTCGGTGATGCCATCCAGCCATCTCATCCTCTGTCGTCCCCTTCTCCTCCTGCCCCCAGTCCCTCCCAGCATCAGAGTCTTTTCCAACGAGTCAACTCTTCGCATGAGGTGGCCAAAGTATTGGAGTTTCAGCTTTAACATCAGTCCTTCCAATGAACACCCAGGACTGGTCTCCTTTAGAATGAACTGGTTGGATCTCCTTGCAGTCCAAGGGACTCTCAAGAGTCTTCTCCAACACCACAGTTCCTGTAGGTTTTTATAAACATTGTCATCTGGGGTCCTGTGAGTGTTCTTTAGCAATCCGCTCTGTAAACTTCCATTGATAGTGTGAAAAAGTGTGCTTTCAACCCTAAAGCAATGCAAAATTATGAAAGCAAAGTTAGAGCTAATGAGCCAACATTGGTCACAGAATGGAATTATAAAAAGTACTCAATTAACCCTAAAGCAGAAGAGAGAGATTTGATTTGTTGCCATTTCCTTCTCCAGGGAATCTTCCCAACCCAGGGATCAAACCTGGAGCTCCTGCATTGCAGGCAGATTCTCTACCAATTGAGCCACGAGGGAAGCCTGTGTGTGTGTGTGTGTGTGTGTGTGTGTGTGTGTATGTGTGTGTGTATAGGATATATACATATATATGTGTGTATAAAATGCAAGCAACATTAAAAAAAAAAAAATCCCAAAGCAGGTAGACAAAGAGAAAAGGCTGGGGCGGGGGGGCGGGAGGGGACCTAGAACAGGTGAGACAAATAGAAAACAAATAGCAAGATGATAGAATCAAATCTAGCCATGTTAATGATCACATTAAAGGTAATCATATAAACACCCCAGTTTAGAAGGCAGAGATTGTCAAGTTGTGTAAAATAGTGATTACAGCTATGTGCTGCTACAGAAAATACACCCTAAATATTGAAAAGACCCTGATGCTGGGAAAGATTGAGGGGCAGGAGGAGAGGGGATGACAGAGGATGAGATGGTTGGATGGCGTCACCGACTCAATGGACATGAGTTTGGGCCAACTCTGGGAGTTGGTGATGGACAGGGAAGCCTGGAGTGCTGCAGTCCATGGGGTCACAAAGAGTCGGACACGACTGAGGGACTGAACTGAACTGAACTGATAAGGACACAAATGGGCTAAACAGTAGAAAGATGGGAAAAAATAACATACTGACACTAATCAAAGAAAAGTTAGAGTGTCAACAAAGAACATTGCTAAGAAAAAGTGGCGGATTCATGTTAATGTATGGCAAACCAATACAATATTATAAAGTAATTAGCCTCCAATTAAAATAAATAAATTTATATTAAAAAGAAAAAAAAAAAAGAAAAAGGAAGTCTTATCATAATCACATAAGGGTCAATTAATCAAGAGAACATAACAATCCTAAATGTCTATGTACCTAATGGCAAAACTGCAAAATAAATGAAGCAAAAAAAAAAAGAGAGAGAGAAACAGACAAATACACAGTTACAGAAATTTTTAAAATGCTCTCTTAGTAACTGATGGAACAAGTAGGCAGAAAATCAGCAAATAGTAGACTTGAATAGCACTAACTATGCTTGAGCTGATCGACATTTTAGAAAATTCTACCCAACAAGAGTAGAATATACATTATTCTCAAATTCACAAAATTTGCCAAGATAGAACATCTTCTGGCCCATAAAATGTCTCAGTCAATTTAAATGAATTCAAGTAACATAAAGTATGTTCTTGGAGTGGATGGGCTGGTTAACTACCAACTGTTGGGTTTCATAATCAAAGCAAAACTCACTAAGGAAAAGACTAACTTCAGGCAATCAAAAAAATTAGCTTGGCCTTGGGACTCTCAGTTTCAAATCCAACAATAAAAGATCTTGGAAGCTGTCACTCCTGCGTTTACAACAAGAAAAAAGCTGAAAAGCAGGGACTTTTCTTGGACTCACCAGAAAAGTGAGGTTTCAGGGCAAACCACCACCATGAATCTGGAGAGAGAAGTGGCTGCAGATACTCAAGGTCAAGATCAGCTTACCTGAGCAGAAGCTGCCAGAACCAGAACCTGGTAGGAACAGTAAAATAATCATGCTGATAAATGGCTGAGGCTGTGTGTGGACTAACAGGAGAGAGGGACTCCCCTGGGGGGCTGTTATCTTGAGAGCAGGGGGCAGATGTTTTGTGGTTTTACCTCCAAAAACCTCACCAGGTGGTGAAGTGCCAGGAAAAAAATCATTTTATGTCCCAGCATGTAGACAAGGAAAGTAACCATTTTGAAATATGCCCAGAATTTTCTCTGTTACACAGGACTGATACTCCCCAGTGAAAAAAACTTTTCAGAGCCTCATCTCATCTTGGGAAAGAGCACTTAAAAAAAATTTACTGGAATATATTTGATTTAAAATGTTGTGTTAGTTTCTGCTATGCAGCAAAATGAATCAGTTATACATATACATATATCCTCTCTTTTTTAGATTCTTGGGGAAAGAGCATTTTCCTGTCTCCAGCCCCTCTAGCTTTTCTGTATCACCTAAGAGGGAAGGGATATCAAAGAAACATTTGTTAAAGGTTGCAAGCCCACAGGAAGACTGAAATTTAATCGTAAGTTTAGAGAATGCTTCCCTTCCCCCACTCTTTGCCACCACATTAACAGGGCTCCTGCATAAGTGAATTACTGCTGAAAGAACTGTAAGGCTCAGACTCTTTTTCAGAAGGAGTTCTTAGGGAAACCCAAAGGCAACAGAGGAGATTTTAAAAAAAGAACTCGAGAAATTTGAAGCCCCTGGTTTCCTTATGTTTATAGCAAACATGAAACACAACCCAACTGCTGGCCGGATTTACATAAAACTTCACTAAAAGATTACTTGCCTTAGTTCCTATTACCTAATAGGTCATGTCTGCCTTTCAGTGGAAAATTACAAGACATGATAAAAGGGAAGAACAAATACAGTCTGAAGAGGCACGGCAAGGATCAGAACTGGGTATAGATATGATGCAGATTGTGCAATGATTGATAGGCCATTTAAAACAACTATGACAAAAATATAGAGGCTCTAGTTGAAAAAGTAGACAACATGCAAGAACAGTAGGTATAATGGCAGAGAGAAGGAAACCTTGAGAAGGAACCAAAAGGAAATGCTAACACACCAGGGAGACCCTCTAAGACTGCATACACAGGATCAGAAAAGAAAGAATGCTCTGTGTGGGCAGCTCATTCCCAAGAAGCAGAGGAGAGGAAGGTCCTGGATCACTGATATGGGGCTCTTTGTGGGGCAGCAGAGAGTGGAGGCTCGGAGTGTTACCTAGTGGCTGCTTCTCCATATAGCAAAATGCATCAGAAGTAAAGAAACTTCTCCCAGTATGGTGATTATGCAAGGTGTGGGTGGCTACAGAGTGCGTTCAGTTCAGTTCTGTCGCTTAGTCATGTCCAACTCTTTGTAACCCCATGAATCACAGCACGCCAGGCCTCCCTGTCCATCACCAACTCCTGGAGTTCACCTAGACTCACGTCCATCGAGTCAGTGATGCCATCCAGCCATCTCATCCTCTGTCGTCCCCTTCTCCTCCTGCCCCCAATCCCTCCCAGCATCAGAGTCTTTTCCAATGAGTCAACTCTTCGCATGAGGTGGCCAAAGTACTGGAGTTTCAGCTTCAGCATCATTCCTTCCAATGAACACCAAGGGCTGATTTCCTTTAGGATGGACTGGCTAGATCTCCTTGCAGTCCAAGGGACTCTCAAGAGTCTTCTCTAACACCACAGTTCAAAAGCATCAATTCTTTGGCGCTCAGCTTTCTTCACAGTCCAATTCTTGCAACCATACATGATCACTGGAAAAACCATAGCCTTGATTAGACAGACCTTTGTTGGCAAAGTAATGTCTCTGCTTTTCAATATGCTATCTAGGTTGGTCATAACTTTCCTTCCAAGGAGTAAGCGTCTTTTAATTTCATGGCTGCAGTCACCATCTGCAGTGTTTTTGGAGCCCAGAAAAATAAAGTCAGCCACTGTTTCCACTGTTTCCCCATCTATTTCCCATGAAGTGATGGGACCAGATGCCATGATCATTGTTTTCTGAATGCTGAGCTTTAAGCCAACTTTTTCACTCTCCTCTTTCACTTTCATCAAGAGGCTTTTGAGTTCCTCTTCACTTTCTGCCATAAGGGTGGTGTCATCTGCATATCTGAGGTTATTGATATTTCTCCCGGCAATCTTGATTCCAGCTTGTGCTTCTTCCAGCCCAGCGTTTCTCATGATGTACTCTGCATATAAGTTAAATAAGCAGGGTGACAATATACGGCCTTGACATACTCCTTTTCCTATTTGGAACCAGTCTGTTGTTCCATGTCCAGTTCTAACTGTTGCCTCCTGACCTGCATATAGGTTTCTCAAGAGGCAGGTCAAGTGGTCTGGTATCCCCATCTCTTTCAGAATTTTCCACAATTTATTGTGATCCACACAGTCAAAGGCTGTGGCATAGTCAATAAAGCAGAAGTAGATGTTTTTCTGGAACTCTCTTGCTTTTTCGATGATCCAGCGGATGTTGGCAATTTGATCTCTGGTTCCTCTGCCTTTTCTAAAACCAGCTTGAACATCTGGAATTTCACGGTTCACGTATTGCTGAAGCCTGGCTTGGAGAATTTTGAGCATTACTTTACTAGCATGTGAGATGAGTGCAATTGTGCAGTAGTTTGAGCATTCTTTGGCATTGGAATGAAAACTGCCCTTTTCCAGTCCTGTGGCCACTGCTGAGTTTTCCAAATTTGCTGGCATATTGAGTGCAGCACTTTCACAGCATCATCTTTCAGGATTTGAAATAGCTCAACTGGAATTCCATCACCTCCACTAGCTTTGTACACAGTGATGCTTTCTAAAGCCCACTTGACTTCACATTCCAGAGCGTGAAGGGCAGGTTAGAAAGCAGAAAGATAAGTTAGAAAGCAGTTTTGCCAGCGTAACACAGATAACAACTCTGGTATCTTAAATCAAGTTATTTTTATCCTTGGTGCTATGGGCTGAACCATGTGCCATCCCCCCAACACCCTGTAAATCATATGTTGACATCCTAACTTCCAATGTGACTATATTTGAAGACAGGATCTTTAGGAGGTCATTAAAATTAAATGAGGTTTGAAGGGTGGGGCCTTATTTCAATAGGACTGGTAGCATAATAATAAAAAGAAAAGAGAACTTCCCTTCCCCCACCCCTGTATGCCCACCCCTTGAAAAGGCCATGCTAGAATATAGTGAGAGAGTGGCCATCTGCAAGCCAGGAAGAGAGTTCTCACCAGAAACTAACCATCCTGGCACTCTGATCCTGGACTTCTTGCATCCAGAACCATGAGAAAATTAATTTCTGTCATTGCGGCCACCCAGCCTGTGGTCGTCTGCTGTGGCAGCCAGAGCAGACTAATACACCTGGTAATTCTGTTTCATGGTACAGCCAAGTTGTATGTAGACAAAGAGGACACCAGTCAAAAAGGCGAGAGCCTAAAAATGCAAGAAAGAGGAAGTGAGTGATGAAGAAAAGTCCTAGGTTGGCAGAGTCCTATGGAAAGTAGATGAAATCTAGAGACTCTCAACTAAAAACTGACTTAAAGACAAAATTCTACATTCATTTCAAAAGATTCATGAATCACCTGGAGTGCCTTTGTGGACTCTACATGATCTTCTGAACCCTCACTTACAGAACCTCTATCTTGGAGACTAACCAGGTGGGCTGAGACCACCCTTCAAAGAGCTTTGAAGGGAGCTGCTGGAGCCGGGTGGGGGTTGGGGGGATGTTGATCAGAGGAAATCAAATGATAATGTTTGGAGGAGGAGGAAGGGCAGTTGTTGGACCTCACGTGCTAGGAGTCAGGGTCTCTGGAGTGAGAGGTGCTGGGGCATGACAAGAATGGAAAAGGCTAAGATTAAACTCACAGTAGGGAACAAGAAATACGTAGGAATGAGGAAAGGAAAATTCAGTGTATAAGCACAGTCAGCTGAAGCCAGATTATATATGACTGCTGTAGAGTTCATCAGCCTGATGTGCAATTTTCACCAGCTCTAGCTGGACGGTTTTAGCAACAGAAATAGTGGCAGAAAAAAAAAAAAAATGGATTGGGGGTTTACTGCAAATTAAGGATTGTCCAGGAAAGTACAGGGATAGATTTGCTATAAATTAGGAATTATTTTAAATGAAGGCCTAACTGCCAAATATTAGATAAGGAAAGAAAGAAAATAGAGAGGGAGGGAGGGAGGGAACTCCTTGAATGATTGGGAGGGAGAGGAAATGGGGCAAGGAAGGAAGGAAGCTTAAAGAAAGAAAAGAAAGAAAGTCCTTTCAGCCTTAGGAAGGATTAGCACCTTAGGTATCCTTGGCCTGCCCCGGGGCATTGAATTTCTTATTCTGAATGTATGACATTTGACACCCTGTTAGTAAGAACTTAGAGGAAGATTTCTTTTGTTTGTCCAAGGCATATAACTAAGCCCCACAGGCAGGAAGTTTCTAGAGGCGTCCTGCTCTGCTCCCAGTCTCCCCATCCTCTGTCTCCAAGGCAGGGACTTCTAAGGCTTCCCAGGCTCTAATGGTGGGCTGGGAAGACCACTGGTGTGAACTTCTCTTTTCAGGCTTGCCAGTAGGAATTAGACAGGTGTGTTCTTATACCTGCAGTCCTTAGTGAGTCCTGGAAGAGGTGCAGTGTCCGCATTGCCTGCACAGGATGCTGCAGGAATACCTCCTGTGCCCTCCTCTGCAAAACGTAATCAAAGAATATTCAGGATTTTTACCAACAAGCCAAAGGATAGCCAAACCAAATGTACTATACAGCAAAGATTTTTTTCTCCCTTTTGAACAATTATATGAGTGACATAAAATGAAAATTACGGAAAGTCTTGCCACCCAGAGATAACCATGTCGGTCGGCATCTTGTATATTAGACCTGACATTTTCATATGCAAATATAGAAATGCATGTTTTATGAAAATGATGTCATATTATACACATTGTTTTTCAATCATCTCCTCCTTCTGCAGTTTATCAGTTTGTTGTGAACACTTCAAGTCTGTTTACAGTCAGCCCTTCCAATCTGGAGGTTCTGTGTCCACGGAGTCAACCAATAGATGGAAAAATACTTAAAAAACTTTTTTTTTCCAAAAAGTTCCAAAGCGCAAAAGTTGAATTTGCCATGTGCCAGCAACTATCTACATAACATTTTCATTGTATTACTTATTAAAAGTAACCTAGAGAGGATACACGTAGATTATATGCAAATACTACTCCATTTTATGGGGCTTCCTTGGTGGCTCAGTGGTAAAGAATCTGCCTGCCAAGGCAGGAGACACGGGTTCTAACCCTGGGTCGGGAAGATCCTCTGGAGAAAGAAATGGTAACCCACTCCAGTATTCTTGCCTGGGAAATCCCATGGACAGAAGGAGCCTGGTGGGCTACAGTCCATGAGGGCACAAAGGAGTCAGACACAACTAAACAACAACAACAACACTCTGTTTTATACAAAGGACTTGAGTATTCTCTGATTATTATATCCCCAGGGATTTGCGAACCAATCACCTCACTGATGCTGAGGGATGACTGTACGTCTACACAGCATTCTCAAAGCTTGCATGACAATGCACCTTTCTTCAATTGTTGAATGTTTGAGCTGTAGTGTATCAGACATCCATTGACAAAATAATGCTATGTAGTGAGAAAACCACAAAATCTCAGTGGCATACAAAAATAAACATTTGTTTATTGTACCAGTTCACGGGAGTTCAGCTGGTCTGGGCTGGCTTGGCTGCTGTCTGCTGGTCTCGCTTCTGCCTCTTCGGCCAGCTGTGGTTGGCTGAGCGTCCTCCTCACTTTGACTTGCTCATGTGTCTGGGACTGGCTGGTTATCAATCCCTTTAGGATGGTCACAACTGAGACAATTAGGGCAGCTCCACTGTGTGCCAGGTGAGTTACCCTCCAGGAAGCTGGAGAATTCTGGAAGATGCCCTGTTTGAGGGCAGTGGTCTATTCTAAGTTCATATTGCTGCTGCTGCTGCTAAGTCACTTCAGTTGTGTCCGACTCTGTGTGACCCCGTAGATGGCAGCCCACCAGGCTCCCCCATCCCCGGGATTCTCCAGGCAAGAACACTGGAGTGGGTTGCCATTTCCTTCTCCAATGCATGAAAGTGAAAAGTGAAAGTGAAGTCGCTCAGTCTTGTCTGACTCTTAGCGACCCCACGGACTGCAGCCTACCAGGCTCCTCCGCCCCTGGGATTTTCCAGGCAAGAGTCCTGGAGTGGGGCGCCATTGCCTTCTCTGAAGTTCAGATTAAACATGCTAAACTGGATACCTTTGGGATCTTCAAGGGGAGGTTTTGAGAGGTGGAGTATACTATTCAGAGGAGTATACTATTCAAGTTTGGGCTGGAATGATTAATATTTTCGTCTTATGTATTTTAGGAATTAATTGAAATAGTAGATCTGTATTAAATGACTTAATTTAGTTTGAGAAGAGATTAAAGAGATATAGGAGAGAAGGGATATAGGAGAGAGGACACTTAGAGCCAGACCTGGAGGACTGGAGCAGAGGAGACCTACAAACCCCTCTCTCTTCAGAGAAGTAGAAACAACAGAAAAATGGTTTGTTATGGGAGCAAGGAGACAGTGTTTCAAAAAGTGGATGGCTCACAAGGCTTTGCTAATTTTAAAGATTTACTTATTTGGCTGTGCCAGGCATTAGTTGTTACAAACATGACCTTCAGTCTTTGATGCAGCCTGCGGAGTCTTTAGTTGTGCCATGTGGGATCTAGTTCCCTGACCAGGAATCGAACCCAGACCCCCTGCCTTAGGAGTACAGAATCTTAGCCACTGGACCACCAGGGAAGTCCCTCTGATAGTTGTTGGAAAGTCAAGTAGGACAGTTGGTCTCCAAAGATGGCCCTCAAATGAATGATGCCTCCTGAAATTCACACTTCATGTAGTACCCTCCCACACTGAATGAGGCCTGGGTTTGTTCAACTAATAGAATTTGTGACTTTTGAGGATAGGTCATATGAAGCTTGCAGTGTCAACCTTGGTCTCTTGAAATGCTTGCTCAGAGGGATGCCAGCCACCATGTAAAAAGTCTGTTTACCCTTAGACCACCATGCTGTGAAGAAGGCTAAATTGACTATGCAGATACCATGGAGAGAGAGAGATGATGCCTGGCTGCCTCCCGGTTGTGGCAGCTGTTCCAACCTGGGTACCAAACATGTAAGGCATGAGTCACCTTAGTGTCAAGATGACACTAGCCCATTGAGACAACCCAAGTAAGACCTGCCCAGCTTATCCCAGTCAATTAACAGAATCACAAGAAAGAAAAAATGAATTCTTGTTTCAAGCTACTGAATTTTACACTAGAATAAGATGGAATTGAAATAAAATGTCTGCTTGAGTTGGTGGTATGGAGGCCATTATTATTTCTAGGAGCTACAGTGCAGAAGCAAGACCAGACCTAAATGGATTAAGAGTGGGTAGAAACTGAAGAAATTAAGAAGTCATAGAGGACTGCTTTCTGGAGAACTTTGGCTATGGGTGGGGAAGAGAGGGAAAGGATGGTAGTTGGAAGAGGAAATGAGACAAGGCAGAGTTTTTCTGATAGTCTCTAACACACACACACACATACACACACACACACACAATGGGATGCTCAGTTCAGTTCAGTTCAGTCACTAAGTTGTATCTGACTGTTTGAGACCCCATGAACCGCAGCACACCAGGCCTCCCTGTCCATCACCATCTCCCGGAGTTCACTCAAACTCACGTCCATCGAGTCAGTGATGCCATCCAGCCATCTCATTCTCTGTCGTCCCCTTCTCCTCCTGCCCCCAATCCCTTCCAGCATCAGAGTCTTTTCCAATGAGTCAACTCTTCACTTATCCATAAAAAAGAATGAAATCCTGCCATTTGCAACAGTATGGATGGACCTTGAAGGTATTATGCTAAGTGAAATAAATCAAAGACAAATACCCTATGTTTTCACTCAGATGTGGGATCTAAAAAAATGAATGAGCAAAATGAAAATAAAAACAAACTTGGACACAGAGAACAGGTTAGTGGATACAAGAGGGGAAGTTGGTTGGGTGAGGGGGAGTCTGTGAAATGGGTGAGGTGGGCCAATTGTATGGTGACAGATGGCAGCTAGACTGTATGTAGTACATACAGATGTCAAATCATAATGCTGTACACCTGAAATATATATATATATATAAAAGTTGCCCTTGCATGCTGGCTCAGTCATTTCTGACTCGTGACCCTGTATAGCTTCTCTGTTTCTTAATATATTTGAAATTTTTTATGATCAAAAGTTTTAAAAACTTTTCTGAAATATATTCTTCGTTCTAGTAAGTATTTATAGATAACAAGTTAACATTCAGTTGTGGTAACTGAGTTTAAAATATGTCCTACTGATGCATACTTCTCCTAGGATACTGGAGAGAATTCCCCATTCCAGTGATACTCTACAATGGAAGGAAAAAAGAGCCAGAGGGAAGGACTGGGTTGAGAACACAAGACTGAACATATAGGAGAGAGGAAGCATACAGCACTGCAAAAGTTCTGAGAAGGAAGGTGAGGTGGGATCCCGGATCCAGGTCAAGGTGAGGGATGGGTCCAGTGGAGAGAGGTATGTGAGGGTAGGTGGGGCAGAGGGGGTTGAAGCCTAGAGGAGAAAGGAATTCTCACTGTTGTTGTTCAGTCACTCAGTCGTGAGTGACCCCAATTCTTTGTGACCCCATAGACTGCAGCACACCAGGCTTCCCTGTCCTTCAGTATCTTCTGGAGTTTGCTCAGATTCAAGTCCATTGAGTCAGTGATGCCATCCAACCACCTCATCCTCTGTCACCCCCTTCTCCTCCTGCTATCAATCTTTCCCAGCATCAGGGTCTTTTCCAATGAGTTGGCTTTTTGCATCAGGTAGCCAAAGTATTGTAACTTCAGCTTCAGCATCAGTCCTTCCAATGACTATTCAGAAGTGATTTCCTTTAGGATTGACTGGTTGGATCTCCTTGCAGTCCTAAGGGACTCTCAAGAGTTTTCTCCAGCACCACAGTTTGACGACATCAATTCTTCAGCACTCAGCCTTCTTTATGGTCCAACTCTCGCATCTGTACATGACTACTGGAAAAACCATAGCTTTGCCCATATGGACCTTTGTCAGAAGAGTGATGTTTCTGATTTTTAACAAGCTGTCTAGGTTTGAAATAGCTTTTCCTCCAAGGAGCAAGGAATTCTCAATGGACAGCCTTTAAATTTTCAGAGATTAGGAGAAAAGTCAAATGCTACAAGGTGATGGGATTGGTAATCAGGAAATTGTAGTTGGAAGAGAATAGAAGAGATATGTGGAGAAAGAAATGGCAACCCACTCCAGTATTCTTGCCTGGAGAATCCCATGGACGGAGGAGCCTGGTAGGCTACAGTCCATGGGGTTGCTAAGAGTCGGACACGACTGAGTGACTTCATTTTCACTATTCACTTTTATGCATTGGAGAAGGAAATGGCAACCCACTCCAGTATTCTTGCCTAGAGAATCCCAGGGATGGAGGAGCCTGGTGGGCTGCTGTCTATGGGGTTGTACAGAGTTGGACACGACTGAAGCAACTTAGCAGCAGCAGCAGCAGAAGAAATATGATAAAGTTATTCAGGTGGGTGGGGAGTGAATTTACTGGGCAACAGAATGGAATTGCAGGAAAGTTTAGAACTGAACAATAGGCCAGGGACTTTTAGCAGACTAAGGAAAACAATGAAAGGAAAATGCTAATGGACTGGGAGGGAAGAGAAGCCTTGCTAATCTGGCTGTACTGGTGGTGTTGATGAATGAACCCACTTTGAGGGATGCGGTTTCAGGAAGGGGGTCTAGGGAGCAGCCACCTGCATGTTTTAAGAGTCCAGGTGATTTGGATGCAACTGCAGGTGGTTCTTGGACCACTGTTTAAGAAACACTGCCCTGGGGCTGGAAAGGGAGTGAGGCTGGATTGGGGCAGGAGGGCTGTCACGTCCCAGAGGGGAAGCCCGCTGGACAGACAACAGGACCTGAGTCTCTGTTGTTCCAGGTGGCCCTGTGCTTGCCCCAGGGACTTCTCATCCATGGACTGTCACAACTGGAGTTTTTGTTGTTTGTTGTTTGTTTTTGCAACTTTTGATTCCAGAAATAAAAATGGGCTTTCAAAATCAACCAACCGACCAATCAACACTGTTGAAGTTGGCACATTTGGGCTAATTGTTTTCCTTTTCATTTAGGCTTATTTCCGACCGAGTGTGAGGTAGCACTTTCAAGTAAATCTTTGGTAATTCCTAAGCATCAAGCAATTGCCTTCATTTCCCAGCAGGACATCCTAAAGTGGGCTCATTTGGAGAGAGAACAGGAATAGCAGTTTTTATAGCTTAAGGCCTGAAAGAAAACAGCTTTTTTTCCCCTTGACAATCATAATCCACTCATGCTTTAAAAATGCATTTCAAAATCAAAATCAAAAGGAGAGTTTGGAATGTGCTAGAAGGATGTAACAAGACATTTTATTAGCCAGTTTATCTATAATCTAGATAAACTTACATTTTGTGTCTCTTCTCTTGAAACTTCCTCAGCCATAGACTCTCTGTGTTGCCTAGATGTCAAAGAATTAAGCCTGTGTTGAATTAACAGAAGTAACAGGGGTACAGAGGGAATTGCTTTCTTTTATCACGGTCTCTACTGTGACTCTCTGATTTTAATTTCCAGTGGCAGGATGAAGGAAAGGCCAGTACTCCGGGAGCAGAGCACGGCCTGAATAAAGGCCTGGAGGCCGGCAGGTCATGGGGCTGCTGCCTGCGCGGCCGGACTGAGGCAGAGAGGAAACAGGGCTGGCTTGATAGGGGAGCTGGATTAGGGAGGCTGAGCAGGGGGGGCTTTGAGTGGTGCCTGGGGAAATCCTGAGCCATTTAAATGAGCCATTTAAATCTGACAGGCAAATTGGTGTTTTAAGAAGATTTACCAGGCAGTGATGTGCAGGATGAGCTAGAGTGGGTGGGGGCAGTGTGTGTGTGTGTGCACGCATTGGGGGGTGGGTTGACAGAAGAGGGGAGAATGAAGCTAGGAGAATAAAGTTTCTGCTTTGAGACGCACTTACCGAGCACCTATCCTTTATCTTGCCTTGTGCCGAGCACCAGCTTCACATGTGCTCTCTCTCAGTGAATACAACCAGCATCCACTCTTTTGTTGAAGCTGGAACCTCCAAGTCCTCCCTGACATTTTCCTTCCTTTTTCTCTGCAGTCTATCAAGCTGTCCCATCAACTTCACGCTTCTCACATCTGCCTCTTCTCTTGCATCCCCATCGCCTCTATCCTGCTTCAGCCACTGTACCTCTCCCTGCTGAAGGGCATCCCTGCCTCCTGTCTCCCCTCTGACTCCTTCTCCACCTGCTTGCTAGTGGTGGTGAGGATGGTCTTCCTGAAACACGTTGAATCAGGCCATGTCCCCCAACAGAAACCCTGCAGTGGGCTCCCCACCGCCTTCAAGGGAAAAGTCCAAATCCTCAGCAAAGCTGGGAGGTCCTTGGAACATGGGTTTTGCTTAGTTCTCTCCCTGCTTCCCAGGGCTCTTGCCTCTCCCGCCTTAAAGCCTGGGGTGTGGCATGTGAAACGCTGTCAGTAATCCTGAGAAGTCTCTTCTCCCTTGTGATGACATCCTCCGTTGTACCCCTCCCCTCTGACTCATTCTTCAGAATACATTTAGCCATCCCTTACTCTTGGCTCTTCCTGGCCACTAGTACCTCCTGGGTGGGTGCTTTCAAAGAACTGTTGCTATTGCTGTCCTAGAGCTTGCCCCAACACATGGTCCTTGGTAGCTCTTTCCTCCGTATGTGAACTTCAAGAGGCACCTTCCAGGGACCGCATCTTCCTCTTCACCCAGCACCCTCCTGACACATAAAAGGTGCTTAGTAAATATTCAACAAATGGGAATGGATGAAGGTACAAGAATCTGGGTGGTGGGGGTAGGGAAGGAGTGTTGGTCTCATTTTACCGATAAAGAAACTGAGGATCAGGGAGTGATTTAATAATCTGTCCAAGTCTTCTCAGCTTCGCAGCTCGAAATCCACTTCAGGGTCGCTAATTTATTGTCTCTTTCTTGCAGTCACAAAATAGAAATCATAAAGGAAAAGAGCTCTGTGTACAGCACCTTCGATTTTGGCTGATGGTTCAGAAAGCTAGCAGCAGGGCCACTTCAGGAGTGAGTGTAACAATAAATGAAAAGGTGTTGCTATATTAGTAGGGGATTTCATAAACTGGAGTATTATTAGGTTTGGGGATTGCAAAAGGCTAAGAGACCAAATGAACCATTTCCAACATAAATTGAATATTTATTTCAGTGGAAATTATTCAAATCACAAATCCTCCCTGTTTCTGAAAGCTGAAGGAGGATCTGGTTGCATGTGTTCATTGCCATTTTTTGTTTCTCCAATAAATGTTCGTTGCCTACCTTTTTTTTTTTTTTTTTTGATTGACTGGAAAAATCACATTGCAAAATGATAGTATTGTTCATTTAACTCCAGACTTTACTTTTCCCCTAAAGCAGAGTTCTGTTCATGACAGATCAGACTTCTCCCCCATTTAGCACCCATGTAAAACATTGCAAAAGATTGGGTCTGCGGCTCGAATAACATGTTTGCAGCAATCTGTTCAAGCCGCAGCGGGCATGGAAGCTCTTAATGAAACGTTGGCGGATATTAGGGTTTTATGGACTGGAAAACAGTACAAATCAAAGCACTTTGCTTACTGTTTATCTGTTTAGAACATTTTTATTTTCTAAACCTGGCAATGTTCATCTTTTTCATCCGGCATTTCGGTTTGGTTCTTTACATATTGATTTTCCCGTTCACTGGCATTCTCTGATGAAGTCAGAGCACCCAGGTGTGCTGTCTGAGTGAGCAGTGGCTAGGGGTGCAGAACGGGGGGCATTCTCTGCCCTGAGACCCCTCAGCTCAAGGGCTGGGAGAGAGCAGGATTCACTGTATAAAAAGATCACTATAGGACTTCTCTAGTGCTCGCAGTGCACGGGGCCTGGGTTCCATCCCTGGTCAGGGGACTGGATCGCTGCAACTAAAAGCCTGCACAACCAAGTAAGTTTTTGTAAAAAGGATCACTACACCTTTCTATCCCCTGTGTGGTTTCCCCTTGAACCAGCAGGGTTGATCTTCTATATTAGTTTCTTCTCAAAAGTTATGTACAAATCTTACAGTAAAAGTAGCATTCTCTTCTTAAATTTTATAAGGAGATAAAATAGGAAGGGTCCCAGCAGGAAGCAAAAGTCATCAGAGCTGGTTTATCCAGGGGTCAGCAATTTTTTTCTGTGATGGGCCAGAAAGTAAGTATTTTGGGCTTTTCAGGCCGCCTACAGTCTCTGTCACCACTGGCCGCAGACAGCACCTAAAGGATGGGCGGTGGGTGTGACTGTGGGCCAGTAGAACTGTCTTTACAAAAAGCGAGGGGGTGGTTATTGGCTTGTGAGCCAAAGTTCACTGACTCCTAGTTTAGATTAAAAGATTTTAAGGGACAGTGTGCAGATAAGTGGGCAGCATCAGTGGAACAGACAAGGGCATTGAGGTATCAAGATCACAGCAGCAGGAAGCTGTTACTGCCTCAAAGGCTGGAGGGCAGGGAGAGAGGAGGTGGTGTGAGCCTTGAGAATGGGGCCTTAGGAGGTACTAGAGCAGGGAGGGGGTGGGGAAAAAACACCCACTTCTTTCTCCCCCTCCTCCTCAGATCTGCTGTGCTTCTGCTTTGTCTGATCCAATCAATGGCCAGAGGCAAGGGGCCTGGGAGGAAGCCTTGCAGAGACAGCATCTCAGAACACAGAGGCAAGGGGCCTGGGAGGAAGCCTTGCAGAGACAGCATCTCAGAACACAGAGCGTGGATCAGATAGAGCAAGGGTAGCAGGGAGAATAGATGCGGGCGTGAGGGGAGGCAAAAGGAGAATAAGCAGCCCAGGTGATGTCTCTCTCGCCACTAACTTCTTGGATCCCTCTCCTTTGGGGAGAGAAAATCAGTTTGGCTGGCTGCATCCCTTGACCCTGACTTTGTTCTAGAGCAGCAGTCTGCAGCCATCTTGGCGTCAGGGACTGGTTTCATGGAAGGTGATTTTTCCACAGACTAGAGGGTGGGGATCATTTGGGAATGATTCAAGCACATCACATGTATTGTGTACTTTATTTCTAATCTAATGCCGCTACTGAGCTGACAGGAGGTACTGGTCCGTGGCCGGGAGGTTGGGGATCCCGGTTCTAGAGAACGTATGCTTCCCCATAGTGCTGCTCCAGCTTTGGGCATGTCCCCAGTCACAGTGATAGGTTCAGAGATCGGCTTATGTTATGATCTAAGGCAGGCTGAGACCAAGGTGCAGACCTTTTGTTTGTTTGAACTGTGGAGGAGATAAGCTCTCTTTTTTTTCCTGGTCAATCCAAGGCTTGAAATTTGGCAATGAGCTGACCACGTGGTGAGGCCTTCCCAGGGGAACTCACAAGAGCAAGAAGATTGCCCGGGGGTGGTGCTCTATTTGCTCCATGACTCAGTCGTGTCCAGCTCTTTTGCAACCCCACGAACTGTAGGCCACCAGGCTTCTCTGTCCATGGGATTTTCCAGGCAAGAATACTGGAGTGGGTTGCTACTTCCTCTTCTAGGGGATCTTCTCGACCCAGTGATCAAACCCATGTCTCCTGCATTGGCAGGTGGATTCTTTACCACTGAACCACCTGGCAAATCCTGATCCTGAGTCCCTGGATCAAGCCGTACCTGACACAAACACTCATTTCTCAGTGAGGTGAGCCAATACACTCTAGTTTAACTGAGACCACCAGTTTTTTGTTTGGAGCCAGAGAATCCTGGCTAAGAGAGAAAGCCCAGATTTATCACTGGAGCCAAGATCTGCTTTCCTATAACTGTGTGAACC